>NC_074683.1:25813206-26113206 GCF_029448725.1 Salvelinus fontinalis | reverse complement strand
TAAACTGGGTCTGTGAATAAATTCATTAGACCTTAATCTATGGATTTCACATGACTGGGAATACAGATATGCATCTGTTGGTCACAGATACCGTGGATCAGAAAATGAGTCTGTATCTGGTGTGACCACCATTTGCCTCATACAGCGTGACACATCTCCTTTGCATAGAGTTGATCAGGCTGTTGTTTGTGGTCTATAGAATGTTGTCCCACTTCTCTTCAATGGCTGTGTTCGAAATGGTTGGATATTGGTGGGAACTGGAACACGCTGTTGTACATGTCAATCCAGCGCATCCCAAACATGCTCAATGCGTGACATATCTGGTGAGTATACAGGCCTTGGAAGAACTGGGACATTTTCAGCTTCTTTGATTGTGCAAACCCAGTTTCATCAGTGTCCGGCTAGCTGGTCTCTGCAAATCCCAAAGGTGAAGAAGCCGAATGTGGAGGTCCTGGGCTGGCGTGGCTACACGTGGTCTGCGGTTGTGAGGCCAGTTGGACGCACTGCCAAATTCTCTAAAACAATGTTGGAGGTGGCTTGTGGTAGAGAAATGAACATTGAATCCTCTGGTGGACATTCCTGCAGTCAACATGTCAATGGCACGCTCCCTCAAAACTTGAGACATCTGTGACATTGTGTTGTTTGACAAAACGGCACATTTTAGAGTGGCCTTTTAATGTCCCGAGCACAAGGTGCACCTATATAATGCTATTTAATCAGCTTCTTGATATGCCACACCTGCCAGCTGGATGGATTATCTTGGCAAAGGAGAAATGCACACTAACAGGTATGTAAAAAAATTGTGCACATTTGAGAGAATTAAGATTTTTGTGAAAATGGAAACTTCTATGGTCTTTTATTTCAGCTCATGAAACATGGGACCAACACTTCACATGTTGCGTTTACATTTTTTGTTCAGTGTATACATTTCCATATTTTTCCTACTTTCGTTCAAGTTTCTGCTTTGTGATTTCCATCTTTATCTGAGATGCAAAGAGTTTATGATACCTTTGACCATGTTTTCAAGACGTGTGATATTCCTAATTGTTTTTCCATCTGTAACGGAAAGTTTTAAGACCATGTAGGTTTTCTGAGTGTGAGACATACTTGGTCCCAGATTTCAGTCTTTTTCAAGAGGAGAGTCACGTCAGACGGTCATTCAGATATAATGTCCTTACATGATTTAAATTCTGTTTTATATGCTTCCGTCATCTATTAACATTTTAATCTGAAGTTTTTGGGTTGAGATTTGGAAACAGAATTGGATTTTAATTCAGTCGATCTGTTGCCGTGCTGCGTAGATGTTGAGTAAGAATGGATGCAAAATACACTATATATACAAAAGTATGTAGATATCGCTTCAAATTAGTGGATTCAGCTATTTCAGCAACACACAATACTGACAGGTGTTTAAAATCTAGCACACCGCCATGCTATCTCCATAGACAAACATTGGCAGTAGAATGGCCTTACTGAAGAGCTTAGTGACTTTCAACGTGGCACCGTCATAGGGTGCCACCTTTCCAATAAGTCAGTTCATCAAATTTCTGCCCTGCTAGAGCTGCCCCGGTCAACTGTAAGTGCTGTTATTGTGAAGTGGAAATGTCTAGGAGCAACAACGGCTCAGCTGCCAAGTAGTAGGCCACACAAGCTCACAGAACCGGGCCGCCGAGTGCAGAAGCGCGTAGTGTGTAAAAATTGTCTGTCCCCGGTTGCAACACTCATTTCCAAACTGAGTTCCAAACTGCCTCTGGAAGCAACGTTAGCACAAGAACTGTTCCGTGAGCTTCATGAAATGGACCAAGCAGCCACACACAAGCTTAATGTCAACGTGCAAAATGCCAAGTGTCGACTGGAGTGGTGTAAATCTCGCCGCCATTGGACTTTGGGGCAGTGGAAATGGGTTCTCTGGAGTGATGAATCACTCTTCACCATCTGGCAGTCTGACGGACAAATCTGGGTTTGGCGGATGCCAGGAAAACGCTACCTGCCCTAATGCATAGCGCCAACTGTAAAGTTTGGTGGAGGAGGAATAATGGTCTGGGGCTGTTTTTCATGGTTCGGGCTTGGCCCCTTATTTCCAGTGAAGGAAAATCTTAATGCTACAGCATACATGACATTCTAGATGATTCTGTGCTTACAACTTTGTGGCAATAGTTTGGTGAAGGCCCTTTCCTGTTTCAGCATGACAATGCCCCCATGCAGCCGGCTGCGACCAGGAAACCCATGGGGGCGGCGCACAATTGGCCCAGCGTTGTCTGGGTTAGGGGAGGGTTTGGCAGGCCGGGATTTCCTTGTCCCATCGCGCTCTAGCGACTCCGGGCTGGGCGCATGCATGCTGACACGGTCACCAGGTGTACAGTGTTTCCTCCGACACATTGGTGCGGCTGGCTTCCGGGTTGAGCAGGAATTGTGTCAAGAAGCAGTGCGGCTTGGCTGGGTCGTGTTTCGGAGGACGCACAGCTCTCGACCTTCGCCTCTTGCAGCGATGGGACAAGACTGTAATGACCAATTGGATACCACGAAATTGAGGAGAAAAAGGGATCAAACATGAAAAGCTAAATAAATGGTTTGTTGAGATCGTTGTGGAAGAAAAGGACAGGCCTGCACAGAGCTCTGACCTCAACCCCATCGAACACCTTTGAGATGATTTGGAACGCCGACTGTGTGCCAGGCCTAATCATCCAACATCAGTGCCCAACCTCACTAATGCTCTTGTGGTTGAATGAAAGCAAGTTCCCTCAGCAATGTTGCAACATCTAGTAGGATGCCTTCCCAGAAGAGTGGAGGCTGTTATAGTTGCAAAGGGGGGGCCAACTCCATATTAATGCCCATGATTTTGGAATGAGATGGTCGACATAATTTTGGTCATATAGTGTATGTAGGCCTACAAAACGTTGACGAACCATGTTATAGACTTTCAAAATAACAAACAGCCTAAGCTATATAACTTTGACAAAGCGTGGGACAATATGTACTCCAGCCTAAGCTCTCCTGAAATGAGCTACCTAAACAGGTTAATATTCTGTACTGTTCTGTAATATTCTGTATAATCAAATTGTGACTTGTGACTGTGGTATCCATTTAGTTATTATTTTCCCCTCTACATTAGTGGCTATGTGTTTCATGTGAAAGTGAAGGAATCGTTGATAAGGAAAGGAAACTGAACATCAATACAAGGTTCTTGAGGCGAATAAAGAAACACAGAGTTGTTCACTAGTGCTGAAATCATGCTTTATTAAATCAGTAAAATAAAACTCAAAGAGGATGAATATAGTAGTAATTCTACATCAATAGACTCAGTTAAATCAAAGTGCAGGGCATTATTATTCATGCTTTTTGCTTTCTTTGTTTCACGGTAGATGGTATCACCATGGTACATTCACTTGATGGTTACCCTGACTACTGGCAAGGTGAAATTCTAAAACTAAAACACACTCACACACACAAAATATTACCTAACAATCCTCCAAGAGGTGGCACTGTTTCTGCAACGAAGTACTTGAATTGACTTTTGTTTTTTAATGGCCAGGTGATGTTACGTTTTAAAAAGCCAATTCAACTGTCCAATGCCAGAAACAGAGCACATAAAAATAGAGCTCAAAGTGCAGGCCGCTCGCACTTTTAGCATGTCATTAAAATGGTGGTATGACATAGTCAGTCTGAACACAAGACCTAGTTGTGCTACTTACATGAGGGTTTATGCAAACAGCACTCAGGGTCTTATGATCATGTTACAATTCATATGAGTATTTGTAATATTGCACGCACAGATGCACGGTGCATAACATTGCCTTTCTCTGATTTAGTATAAACTTCAACAGGGAACCTCTCTACCTGTTGAGGAAATCTTAAGACTTCAACTTTTTGTTGAGGCACGGAGTTTAGTTTCAGGTTTTTCAGGGTATTCGTTTCATGTGAAACTTTCTCCTGTTAAACATTTAGTTCCTTTTGTTTCAGTTAATATTGTCATAAATAACAATTCATACATTTTCCATAACCGTTAAGTTCGGCTATATACATTATGTACATGTCACAGAAAAGTGGTTCAAAAATCCTAGTCATAATTATCCAATATGGCACATTTTATAACAACTTTAGACTTTAGTCTAGTTTGGCATAAATTTATGTCAAGTTTGGTATAAAAATAGTTCATATTTACAAGAACAGAAATCCAGGTCTTTATCAAGTAAAGATTATTTTTGCTAATTCAATAAATAAAAAGGTACTGGAGGAGGGAAAATGGGGGATAGAAATTATATGTTTGCGTGTTTTTTTTTTTACATGGATCGTATATGAATGTTGACAGTTGCCATGGCAGATCCAAGCTTGTTGGACAGTTTGAGGGTGTACGCTCCGGCATCGTCTTCCTTCACACAGGGGATTACAAGGGTGGTGAGGTCCTCCGTGGTCTCGATGTGGAACCGGTCACTGTCTTCATCACACTGTTTCCCTGTGCGGGTCCACTCAATCTCAGGTGTTGGGTCTCCAGAGAAAGCACAGGACACGCTCAAAGGCCTTCCTGGCTCAATGCTGATATCCTCTGGGAGAAATTCGATTTTGGGAGCTACAGGGCAATGAGAAAAAAAGGAATTAATTAAGGCGTCAACTTCTTATTGAAAGCAGAGGAACAACATACGATAGTCACTCAGACTATACTACTAATACCACTACTAGATGTATAGGTAAGGGTAATTCATCTCACCTTTACCAACACCATGAGTAAGAGCAGTCATTGAGGATCCATGAGTTGACATTGAACTAGCATGACTTGACATCATTTCACTTGACATTTTCATCATACTGCTGGAGCTCATGGATACCATTGATTCAGATGTCATGGCGGACATGCTAGCAGCAGACATGCTTTCAAATTGTCTTTCGAAAGAGCCTTCATGTGTCATTGATGCTTTAGCCATTGATGCTCCAGCCATATGGACTGATGTGGCTGAGAAACTGTCACTGTGCAAGCTGGCAGCAGCAGCTCTTTGCTCCATTATAACCATTTTGGCAGGTTCTTCAACAAGAGCTGTGAGAATAACGCAAATGATGAGGTACATGGCTAAATGGTTATTTCTCGACGGAGATACTCAAATCCATCTGTGTATATTTCTATATGAATACAAACAAAATGGCGTGTCCATTTTGTTAACATTCTATGGAAAATACTGGTAAGGAAAATTAAAGATTAGTCTTTAATTTAAGCTATTAGTAAAATTGAGACTCAAGTTTCATTTTTCAAAGAACTTGGCAAGCTTTGCATTATCACACTGTACTGTAAGCTGTTAATTAAACAATGGATTGATGAAGCAATGACAACTTACTAATGACGTTGAGAGATGATGTTGCAGAGCACTGTCCATATTTGTTTTTGGCTTTGATGGTGTATTTGCCGCTGTCTGCAACTGTGGCCTCAATAATCTCCAGAGTGTATACATTTTTGGAACGGCTCAGTTTCGTGTTTGAGGTCATAGATACCTGTACCGAGAGAGACAAAAGAATAACGTATTAGTTTCTGTTTTGTATTAATCAAGTTCCTATTCAAGTGATGTTTGTAACCTGACTTGCTTTGTCTGATTGCCCCTGATTGGAAGAATCAGAATCTGTCGTATTAAATGTAATTTAATTGAAGAAATCAAATCAAACATTATATACAAAACTCTTTGTAGCCTACTCACCATTATGTTGTCCTTAAACCAGTCGATTTCAGGGGCAGGCTCTCCTGCAATCTCACATGTCAACTTGACGTTCTGTCCTTCGTTGACATTCTGAGAGCGTGGCTGCACAAGGAATGATGGTGCATCTGATAGTGCTTCAGTGACACTAGTGTTGAACTGGCACTTGACAAGGCCATGTTCGGTTTTGGCTTCACACGTGATGACCCCCTGCTCGTATTGGCTGACCTTTTTGATGGTCATAGTATGGTTGTTTCCAGACACACCATATCTGTAGTCCTCTGAGTTGGCCAGTTCCATTCCGTTCAGGATCCATCTGATATCTGAAGCTCTGGGGATGTTGGCTCTCAGGGTGAGAGACTGGCCTTCAGTCATGGCCATCTGAGTATGGGATGCCTTGATTTCTGTGTAAGACTCAACCTCCCCGTAGACAATTTCCTTTTTCATAACTTGCTCTGAAATTTCTGTTTTTGTTGCAAGTGCTTTGGATTTGTTTGAGGCTAAGACAGAGAAAAAGAGATACATTGATTAGATATTAGGCCATATGCAGAATTATAAGGTTTATAGATACTGGACTAATCAAGAGATGTTGATTGAATAAATAATATAAAGATAACAATATCACAAGAACCGGGCCTTAATTATGATAAATAATTCCTACATTGGCAGATAACTTAGCGGTTAGAGCATTGGGCCAATAACCAAAATATTTCTGGTTCAAATACCGAAGCCGACAAGGTAATACATCTGTCAATGTGCCCTTGAGCCAGGCACTTAAACCTAATTTACTCCAGGAGCGCTGTACTACTATGACCGACCCTGTAAAACAACACATTTCACTGCACCTATCCAGTGTAGGTGACAATAAAACATTTATTTATATATATATATATATATTAGTATAGAGTATGCATACCTTGAATAGAGACAATGCAGCTTGTGGATGATGACCCAGCACTATTGGTGACTGTGCATTTGTAAACTCCACTGTCAGAGGCCACAGATTCATAGATTTCAAGGTGTGCCGAATCATGCTCTTCATGAATTTCATATTTTCCACCGTGAATGAGAGTCTGCAAATGAAAAAAGAAAGACAGAAAGTAAAAAAGCATATATTTCAACCTATATTTATTTCCTCTGAAATGTCTATTCAAGTGTGACTATTAAATCAAATGTGACTAAATTACCTTTCCATCCTTCATCCATGAGATCTCTGCTTTAGGATCTCTAGTCATTTTCACTGTCAGCTTGACGATGGAATCTGCAGATGCGGTCATGTCCTGAAGACCAGATGAGATGGAGGGCTTGGTTTTGAGGGTGACTTTCTCAGTGGGTGATTTAGGTGTAGGGCTGGTTGGGGACTTAACTCTCTTTGGAGAGCTGATTGATTCAGGAGACTTCATCCTTGGTGGAGATGTGACTGGAGATGTGACTGGACTAGGGGAATGCATTGGAGGCTCTTCGTATGAGTATGTCACTGTAGAAGAGGCCTCCTCTTTGGCTTCCGATCGGCGGATGGTTAGACTGAAGTGCGCCTCTTGGCTGCCCTCAGAGTTTTCCACCATGATTGAGTAGCTGCCTTCGTCTGACATTTCAACAGAGGTGATTTCAAAAGTAGACTTGTACTGTTCTGTAGTGACATGGTGGCGAACAGATGATCCGATAATTTGCCCCTCACGCATCCAGGTTACAGTTGCCACTGGTTCACCGTCAACATCACATGCAAATCTGGCAGTCTCTCCCTCATTTAAGGTGAGGGACTGTGGTTTTGTTAGGATAGATGCAGGTAGAGTAGTCTTCTTTCCTTTAAAGGTGCTGGACTCCTCCATGTGGGTTTCGTGTGTTTCAACAGTCTTCACTGTCTTGGAGGAGGATATTTGGTAAGCACCTATCTTGGTTGCCACAGGAAGAGCTGGGGGTTCCTCATCTTCGCGAGGTGCCATATAGCTAGAATACTCTCCCATGCCTGCGACATCCAGAGTGGCATAGTCTGAGCATTCTCCCACTGCATTAGTACAGACAACACGGTAAGTGCCACTGTCCTCTGTGGTGCAGTCAAGAATTTGAAGATACAGAACTCCGCT
This sequence comes from Salvelinus fontinalis, assembly GCF_029448725.1. Classification (NCBI taxonomy): domain Eukaryota; kingdom Metazoa; phylum Chordata; class Actinopteri; order Salmoniformes; family Salmonidae; genus Salvelinus; species Salvelinus fontinalis. Next base: position 26,105,447 of record NC_074683.1, on the reverse strand, counting down.
CAGGTTGGACATACGGTACCTTCTGCTCTCGGTTATCAGTTGTCCGTTATGGTACCACTTCACCTCAGCGGTTGGCTTTGATTGGACGTTCAGTGTAAATTTGGTGTGCTGACCGTATGGCACACGATGGGAACGCATCCTCACAGTGATTCGTGGGGTATGGTCGAGGCTGAAGGGCTGCATACTTACAACCTCCTTCCTTTCTACTGATGTCCTCTCGGATCTCAGAACGGCTTTTCTTGACTCATATCTTGCCAGGTGGTCAACTTTTGCCAACTGTACAGTCTCCACCTTGGATCTGGAGGCTGATCTGACAGTAGCAAGAGGACTAGGGGAACGTGGACGGGTTCTTTCGGGGGTGGGTGACCTTCTCCCCTCAGTTTTAGTTGCTATATATGTTGACACATGGGAAGTTGTAGTTCTGTCTTTCTTCACGGTTCTAGTTTTTTCTTCAAACTCCATGTGTTTCAGTTCACTCTTGTAACCGCTTATTCTTTGAGTCGTTTTCACATTTCTCAGCATCTCTCGATCCTCCCTCTCCTCAAACACTCTCTGGTTTTGTCTTGGTGGTCGGAATGTAGCCTTGTCATGGCGCAGGCGAAGGTCAACATAGCTTGGACCAGCCTCATACTTAGAAGGAATACGATAGTTTTCATATAATGGAACCTCTTCACCCTCTTCCACACCTTCATAGACTGTGCGTCTTGGTGATGTGTGGCGCAGTGCACCTAATTCAAAGCGCACAGGGCTAAGGCTTGGTGGGGACGCAGAGTAGCCAAGTTCTAGTTCTTCCTCAAGTTGAAGTCTCTCCTCCTCAGTTCTCTTCATTGCCAGATATTCATTAATTGGCAGGAGAAGCTCCTCGTCTGAGAGATCACCAAGAGACCTTCTTCTGATTCTGTGATATGCTTCTATTTCAGGAGATGGAGTGCGCTGCCTTGAAGGTCTGACAGTCTCCAAATCATCCTGTGAAACTTGTGGAAGACGCCACTTTGGCTTGTAAGATTCCTTGATTCTTGGCAAAGGGACTTCGTAGAACTGATCCCACCTGGAGAGACGGATGCGTTTCAGTCTCTTCTGTGAAATCTTGTCCATTGGTTCAGGGAACTCATATTGATCCCGGAGTTTCTTGTACCATTTCATGTCAGAGCAAGGTTTGTAGTGTTTGATTTCCATATCTTCCAAAAGAGCAGTTGGGCCACGTTCACGAGGTTGGGGAACATCATAAGGCATACGCAGTCTCTTCTCCTCTGCTCTCTTTTTCCTTTCTTCTGCCCGTTTCTTATCTTCGGCTTCAGTCTTGTCCTTTTTGGTTGCCTCTACTGGTTGGCACAACAATGTCGCTTCTCTCAAAGCTTGTTGTGCCAAAGCAGGAAGTGGCATGACATCAGTTCCAGACATGATTTGAGATAATCTGACCTTCTTCTCAATTTGTTCTTTCTCTGCTTGTTTCTTTTTGTCTCTTTCACTCTCGTAAACCTTCTTCACATGGGTGATGCGGTCCACCTTGAGAATGGCTTGACAACTGGCAGATCCAGCTGAGTTGGTTGCAGTAACTCTGTAACAGCCAGAATCGTTAAGTAGAGTATCTTTCACATGCAGGACAAAGTAATCCAGGCCCTCATGGACCACTTCAATTTGTGGACCAAATGCCAATGGCATGCCATCCTTCTCCCACTTCAGAGTTGGGAGTCCAGACACTCTGATTTCAAAGCGTGCATTCTGGCCTTCCCTACACTCCACGTTTGCCAGGAGACGTTTGAACATGGGCCTCAAGGTATTATCTGCTGGTGCTGGGCGATGTGTCACAGCCAGTTTTGCCTTACAGCTGTCATCACCAAATCTATTACGTGCCACAACGGAGTACTCCGCATCGTCATCAGCATCAACACAGTGAATCACCAATTGATAAAGACCCTTGTCAGTTATGAACGTGTACTTTTTCTCATCATCACCAGGAACAATCTTCTGGCCAGATTTGTACCATGTAACACGAGGCTCAGGGTGCACAGTGATAGTCACACCGAAGCGAACATCTTCTCCGATGTAAGCTGCATGGTTGAACAAGGGCAGGGTGAACTCTGGTGGTTTCTGGAGCAGTCTTGCTGTGTCCACTCTACGTTTCACTTTCCTCACCACACGGGCTGTGAAGTACTCGCGGTATGATCTTACTCCGTTTACAAAGAGCTCTCCGTAGGCACTGTCCTCACCATAATCGTTGATGATCTTGCATCTATAGGTGCCGTCATCTGCTTTAGTGACTCCCTTGATACATATAACAGCTAGACCATCCTCATAGTCGATTTCATACTTGTCACTTGCCTCTAGTTGACGCACACCGCAGTACCATGTTACCTCTGTGGCGCTGTCATAGTTTTCAATGTTGCAAGCAAATTTGACATCTGCTCCCACATCCACCACTGTATGAATGATTTGACCACCGACTGGGCCATGTTCAAATGGTGCGATCTTTACTTTGGCAACTGTGACACCTCTCTGGGCTCTGATTGCACCGCCGCTAGCAACTCTTGCTCCTGCAACGACAGTGGTCCATTCTTTCTTTGCCATGGCCTGGTAGTATCTCTTATGCCTTGTGGTCATTATTGCTGTGGCACTGAGTTCTTCTGCTTGCATCTTCAGCCAAGGATGTTCTAAAGCTTGGGCAGCAGTCATACGGTGCTTACGCTCCTTGGTGAGAAGGCGGTTGATAAAGTCTAATGCTTCAACAGTAGGTACTTTAAAGGTTTCGTCATCGTAACTGTACTCAGCATTTGAGATGTTGTCAATCATCTGCTGATGAGTCTCGGCAGTAAATGGATTGAGTCCACTGAGAAGGACATAGACTAGAACACCAACTGGCCACATGTCAGTAACACTGCTGACCATGTCATTCTGGTGGATCTCAGGAGCAGCGTACTCAGCTGTAGTATACTGAACCTTGATCTGGTCGCCAGGAGTCAGGTGTCTTGCCTGTCCTAGCTCAATGATCTTGACTTTACTGCCCTTTCTTGTGGTGTACACAATATTCTCAGGCCTGATGTCAAAGTGGCCATAATTCTTGTCGTGTAAGAACTCAAGAGCTTCACATACTTGTCTGATGTAGTTGACGATTTCACGCTCATTCAGCTCAAAGTCGGCTGTGCCGAGGCGTTCAAAGATGTCTTGACCTGAGACGAAGTCATAGATAATGACTAATTCCTCAGTGCTGTCGAAGGACTCATGAAGACACAAGAAGTTGTTGTGTCTGGCCAGGTTCAGTGTAGCAATTTCTTTCTTGATGAACGCTTGATCTGCACCCCTCACCTTGACGAATTTGGCCATGTATGTCCTCTTAGAGCTGGTCTCAACACAACGGTGAACGATACCAAACTGGCCACGTCCCAGCTCCTCAGCCATCATGTACTTGGTATGCACATTCTTGGCACATGAATGTGGAGCCTTTTGCTTGGGCACGTCTCTGTCACTAACCTCACTGTCATAGCCAAGGACTCTTGATTTGTCCTCCTTTGTTGTAACGGGACCACTTGGTTCACATGGTTGACTTTGACCGAATTTGTTCTCGGCTATGACTCTGAACTGGTAGCTGGTTCCTCCGAACAGGTTGATGATGGTGTAGCGAGTATCACGAGACTGGGCAACACGTTCCCATCTGTCAGATGTTGTGGGACACTTCTCCACAACATAGCTGGCTACTCTGCTTCCACCATCATTAGCAGGTACTTGCCAACTCAGAGTGACTGAGTCTCTAGAAACATCACTTGCTTTGATACCACGTGGTGGGTCGGGCACGTCGGCAACATCCAGTTCAACTGTCTGTTGGTCAATGCCAAATCTGTTCTTGGCACAAACGATGTAGAAACCGGCATCCTTCCTATCAACACCGTTGGGGAACACAAGCGATGTGAATGACCTTGTAACGATGACTTGGTAGTATCCGTTATTATCAATGAGGTCTTGTCCCTTCTGCCAGGTGATGACAGGATCGGGTTTGCCACTGAATGGAATCTTGATATTCACAATCTCTCCACGGAGGGCAGGGATAGCCTCTTTGTCCTTCAGATTCTTGGGCAGGTTAATCTTGGCAGGGACTGGATAGAAAATGTTTTTTTTTACATCATTAGTATAAAAAACAACTATTATGAATGTACTAATAATGTTCTTGATATGTGGAACAAATACATGGAATTGTATTCATACTATGTAAGTATTATTGCATACACATTTGTGATCTTACCTTCAACATCCAGAGAGACAGTGGTGCAGATGGATCCTCCCTGGTTGGTTGCTCTGATCTGGTAGACAGTAGAGTCTTCCTCATCAGCAGCGGAGATAACCAGTTGGTGATAGCCTCCCTTGAACTCTTGAATCTTCAGTTTCTTTCCGTCAGATTGGATCTCCTTGCCACGTCTGAACCATTTAATTACAGGCTTGGGTTGTCCTGTGATCTTGCAAACGAAGGTGGCGTTGCTCTTATATTTGACACTCATATTCCTCAGTTCTTCTTTGAAGGCGGGAGCACGGACATCAACAGGCGTCTTTGGAACAACTGGTTCAGATTCCACACTCCAATCACTTACTCCTCCAAGGTTCTCACAGTTCACTCTGAAGATATATTCACATCCTTCAGTGAGGCGTTTGACAGAAAAGACTGTGGATTTGATTTCATCAGTAGTGACAGGTGTCCATTCGCCCTTCTTCTCCTTCTTCTCAAGGCAGTAGCTCTTGATCTTGGAGCCACCATCAATGAGTGGAGGCTTCCAGGACAACACACAGGAAATGTTGGTCACACCAGAAACCACTGGCATCAGTGGTGGTGAAGGTTTATCTGTAAAAATAACAGCATAACGTTAGTAAGGATCCAAAGCTTTGAACATCTCATATTTGTACAAATATATGATCATGTAACTATATTGTGAGATACAACTTACCCATTGAACTCTTGATAAGGATGGGAGTAGGTATCTCCAGTGGCTCACTGTTGCCATAACGATTTTGAGCATACACACGGAAGAAGTACCCAGCGTTTACTACAAGGTTGGCAATGCGGCAGTTTGTGCCTGTGATGGACGAGGACACGAGTGTCCAGTCATCAACCTCCTTGTCTTCACGCTTCTCCACGATGTAGTTTGTGATCATTGATCCACCATCATCCTTTGGTGGTTTCCAGCTAATAATCACAGAGTTCTTCAACAGGGCATCAAGTACAATGGGACCTTCAGGCATTGCAGGTTTATCTGAAAACAAGAGGTAAATTAATCACAATTAGTTTGTAGTCACATTGTAAAAGACATTGTAGATCATAAACAATTGGTAGATTTGTGCTAATTCAATGTAAAAGCACCTTGGATTTCAACGTTGATGAGAGTATCAGCTCTGCCAAAGTGATTGTGCAGTCTGACTCTGTATTTTCCTCCATGTACCCTGCGTTGCACATTCTTGATCACCAGGTGAGTGTAATGCTCTGTGTTTTCAATGCTGATATTCTCAGAAGCTACCACAGTTGTAGCTCCATAAAGCCACATGATCTTAGGCTCAGGGCGTCCAATATAGGCAACATGTAGACGCAGAGTAGTGCCGCTTTCAGCATAGTAGGTATTCTTCAATGGGAAGTCAGGATTGAACTGTGGAGCAGCTTCCAAAACGAGAATGCCACTGGTTTCTGCTTCACCTGCATCATTGATAGCCTTGCATGTGTATTCTCCTTCATCCTCTTGTTGGTCTGTCATAATGGTCAGTGAATGGTTACGGCCATCAGAGCTCATCTCATATTTACGAGACTCGATTATCTCCTTGCCAGATTTATACCATTTGATATCGGGAAGAGGTCTACCAATAATCTGGCATTTCATAATTCCTGGTTGGTATAATTTAGTCGTAACTTCATCCATTTCTTTCCTCAGGCTTGGTTGAGTTCCAGCTGTTGGAAAAACAACAGTTAAATCATTATTTGAATTGTATCACCTTACTTTCTCAAGGTATTATAAACTAGTAATAATTAAAGGCCATGTAGTGTTCATCCATACAATTGTGAAATAATGAATTGCTTCAGTCACTTACCGCTCAGTTTGGTCTTGATGCATGTGGCTGTTCTGCGTGGTCTGCTGATTCCGGTCTCATTCTCAGCCATCACTCTGAACTCATACTCAGTGGCTTCGGCCAGACCAGTTATGGTGAACTTTTTCTCCTTGGTGCGTGTCTTGTTGCATTTCTTCCAGGTAGCCTCTGCAGACTTCCTGTATTCAACCCAGTAACCAAGGACCTCCTTTCCACCATCGCATTCTGGCGCCGCCCACTTGATGGCGACTGCGTCCTTTGTGACAGTTACTGTGTCAATCTCGCCTGGTTGGCTTGGTTTGTCTGGGAGACAGAGCAGGGCAAATGTAAAAACGTAGTAGTTCAATGTATATCCATGTCATCAATCATGACGTAACATTAGACATGGTTATCTAAATTCCTAACTCACCAAATGGATCTTTGCATGTGACTGGTTCAGATGCAGGTCCTGGTTCACTGTCTCCAATATCATTTTGAGCAATAACACGGAACTGGTATTCAGCATCAGCAGTGAGTCCAGGGATGGTAAACTGGGTTGAAACGACCTTCTTCTCATGACGAACCCATGTCTCAGAGGATACTGCTTTGTACTCAACATAGTATCCGGTAATGGCAGAGCCACCGTCATCCTTAGGTCTTGACCAAGACAGAGAGGCAGAGCTCTTAGTGACATCCATAACCTCTGGTGGGATGCTTGACGTCTCTGGGGGACCTGTTTTAATGAGAGAAAAAAGCATGTTTTAGACTAGTATATATTTATACTTTGCAGACTCATGTAATGACTGTTCAAAGAGGAATCAATGAAGTAATACTTACAGAGAGGAGTCTTCGGTATGAGGGGTTCTGTTGACTTCAGCGATCCACTGATACCGAATGTGTTTTCAGCTGTCACCTTGAAGTGATACTCTTGTCCCTCCTCGAGTCCCTTCACAATGAAAGATGTGTCCACCACCCTGGTTTCTACAGTGTACCAGGCTGTCTTGGGAACCTGCTGTCTCTCAACAATGTATCCAAGGATTTCAGAGCCACCATCATCTGAAGGAACCTTCCATGTCAACTTAACAGATTGTGCCTGAACGTCTTCGTATCCAAGTGGTCCCTCTGGAGCAGTTGGACGGCCAATAACCTTCACCTTGATGTGAACGCTCTTCTTGCCACACTTGTTCTCAAGCAGTAGGTCATAAGTGCCAGAGTCGTCTCTTACTGCACCCTTGATTACCAGCTCAGTGCAGTCGTCATTGGAAGCGATCATTGCTCTCTCAGGCACGTCAGCGCCTTCCTTTGTCCACTTGCATGTAGGAACTGGTTTACCCTTGATGGGCACTGAGAGTTTGACAACACTGCCATATCTGACGACAAAGACATCCTTGTACTTGGCTTCCAGCTCATGATCAGGTTTTTCTGAAATTCAGAATGGTGAAATGGTTAGAAATGCAATTAATTATTTGTCACGGAACCAGAAAGTAAGCTTTGGAAATGGCAGTGTTTTTGCAGACGACTTTACCAAGCATTTCCGTCACAGTGACTGTTCCAGGGACCTCAGCGGGTTCTCCGGGTCCACCGGCGTTGCAAGCCATCACACGGAACTTGAACTCCTCTCCTTGCGGCATTTTGGTGAGTGTGTATTCACAGATCAGAGAAGGTGTTGTGTTACATTTGATCCAGGTGACTGAGCCTGCTTTCTGCATCTCAATCAGATAACCTGAGACCTTACATCCACCTTCCTCATCAGGAGGACTCCAGGCCAGGGACACTGATGATTTTGTGGTGTCTGTGACTCTTGGGTTCTGGGGTGAGCCAGGTGGATCTGCGAGGGTGAACCAATAAATGAATATCCTTGTCTCTATCTATCTCAATCTCCAATTATGTAAAATATACTGAGTATATCAAACATTAGGAACACCTTCCTAATATTGAGTTGCAACCCCCCTTTTGCTCTCAGAACCCATATACCTATGACAATTCGTCAGGGCATGTACTCTAAAATGCTCCAGAGGGATGCTGACCAATGTTGACTCCAATGCTGCCCACAATTGTGTCAAGTTGGCTGGATGTCCTTTTGGTGGTGGACCATTCTTGATAGACACGGAAAACTGTTGAGTGTGAAAAACCCAGCAACGTTGCAGTTCTTGACACAAACCAGTATCCCTGGCACCTACTACCATACCCCGTTCAAAGGCACTTAAATCTTTTGCCTTGCCCTTTCACCCTCTAAATGGCACACATACACAATCCATGTCTCAATTGTCTCAAGGTTTAAAAATCATTCTTTAACCTGTCTCCTACCCTTCATCTACATTGATTGAAGTGGATTTAACAAGTGACATCAATAAGGGGTCATAGCTTTCACCTGTATTCACCTGATCAGTCTATGTCATGGAAAGAGCAGGTGTTCTTAATGTTTTGTATACTGAGTGTATTTAATGTCTTTATCTAATATTTATCCTAAGTATATGCAATTAAATTCAATAAATGATACAAACAGTGATTAAATGGAATTAAATCAAATAAAGAGTACTTACCAACGGGATCAGTCGCCACTGCTGTTAAGGAGACAACACTTGGTTTGCCAACACCTCTAGCGTTGATTGCCGTTACTCTATGTTCATACTCAAGGCCTTCTATCAGACCTGTTGATCTGTATCTGGTCATGGTGACTGGGTTCTTGTTAGAACGCACCCATCTGTCAGATCTGACCTCCTTGCGCTCAATGATGTATCCAGACACCTCAGATCCACCATCATCCTCTGGTTCCAGCCATGCAATGGTCATGCCATCACGAGACATGTCAAATACTGCTGGTCTGCCTGGAGGTCCAGGGATGTCTGTAAACAAAAAAAACAAGATACATAGGGGGCACTATTTTCGGCTGGCGTTAAGGCGGCGATAGGGTCAAAGGCAAGTTAGTTTGCAATTTCGCCATGTAAAAAATGTCCCACTGGCATTTTCCAGCCATAACCCCAATTTCGGCAATTTACCTGTCTTATATGAGCTCGCTTGTGCTCAGATGGACAGGGTGGAAATATTAGAGGTGTGTCCTTAAAAACATGATCCAAAGTGCTCATTTCAGGCAGTGCTGATAAGGATATTTAAGACCAACCAAAAGCTGGTTTTAGCGGTAACATAGTTCGCTATGATATGAATTTTGGCAGCGGAAACACAGCCTATCCAGTCGTATTGCACACTGCCCGTATGCACATGGAACAAGAGTAGCCTAATGTGCTTTTGGTGCCTGTATACTTTGTATTTAGAAACATAAAAAACATGTAGACCATGCAATACTTTTGGGTAAGCTGTCGTCAATAGGACTGGGAATGGATGCCTGTCATTGGTTTCATGACTATCTAAAGGATAGAAGTCAGGCTGTTAGAGTCGATGGCATCCAGTCGGAGCCATTGGAGTTGGTTAAAGGGGTCCCACAAGGCTCTATACTTGGTCCATTACTGTTCACTCTCTACATAAACAATATCAGTGATGAGATAAGAAAGTGTCAAATTAATTTATATGCTGATGACACTGTCATGTACTCTATCGCTTCAACGGCTGACCAAGCATTATCACTATTGGAGACAGATTTTAAGATATTACAAGCGTCTTTAATACAGCTGAAACTTGTTTTAAATGCAAAGAAAACACATTTTATGATTTTTAATAGGTTCAAAACGTTGGTTGAAAATAAACTTGCACTTACGCGCTTAGATGGTTCTCAAATTAATCATGTCTCTGCATATAAATACTTAGGGATATGGTTGGATGATAAACTGTCTTTTAAAATGCAAATTGACGAACTTTGTAAACGGCTAAAAATCAAGTTAGGCTTCTTCTATAGAAACAGGACATGTATGTCCTCTACAAATAGAAGACAAATTGTGCAAGCTACTTATGTCTGTTATAGATTATGGGGATATTATCTACATGCATGCTACGGCATCAACACTTAAATCGCTGGATGCTACTTATCATCGCGCACTTAGGTTTATTATGGGTGCTAGCTACAGAACTCACCACTGTGTTTTATATCAAAATGTGGGTTGGACTTCGCTGTCCATGAGACGAGAACAACATGCTCTCGTGTTTGTCTATAAAGCACTTCTGAATAAGCTACCTTCTTATTTATCATCACTCATCAATATTAGAATTAGAATTCCTAAAACCAGGTCTCAACATGGATTACACTTGAGGCCCATGGGATTTCCATAGAGTTGGGTATGGCTGCCTTTTCCTGTAATGCTCCTTGCCTCTGGAATAGCCTGCAGACTAAACTTAAACTTCAGACTCTTGTCCCCCTTGCCCATTTTAAATATTTATTGGAGGATTTTATTTTTGTATTGCTTGTAACTGTTTTGGGTAATGCAAGTTCTTGTGCTGTTAGGGGAACAACCTATGTGTAAATGTAATCATCTGCTGCTGTATTTGTTTGTGTTATCTGTGATCGTTTTGTGTAGTTTCCTAGTCATTGTACCTAAACTGTATGTGTAAACATGTATACGCAGGGGCCAGCTGTAAAAGAGACCTTGGTCTCAGTCTGTGTTCCTTGTTGAAATAAAGGTAGAATAAAATAATGTTTTTTTCCATTTTGTTTTATTTAATTAAAATATCAAGCATGACCTCCCCTTTTTTTGTCTGCCCAATGCAAAAATAGTCAAGCCCATTGATAAAGGTTTTCGCTCCTGAGAGGATTTTTTTAGCTCCTGCTTAGAAATACATCTTAATCACCAAAGCTTTATTAAAATATCAAGTTTGAGAGGAGTTAAACAGTGAGCTGACATTCCCTTTTCTTCTATGCATTGTAGGCAGGTCCACATTATTTTATCCATGCAAGTCCTGTTTTGGACGTGCGTAAAACCCCTCCATGATGTAGGCTACGTGTCCATGCCCACCATGAAACGAGAGATGAGATCTGTGAATACCAATGTATTTAGAAGTTATCAGTGAAAATTGCTTGTTTTCCATTTAATGTATTCAAAACCCATGGCCTACTATAACGAAGGCTGGTTCAAAAGCAATGCGTCTTTTTTATATCTTGCCGTTGTATTTTTATTTTATTTATTTTATTTGAACCTTTATTTAACTAAGCTAGTAAGTTAAGAACAAATTCTTATTTACAATGACGGCCTACCCCGGCCAAACCCAGACGACGCTGGGCCAATTGTGCGCAGCCCTATGGGATTCCCAATCACAGCTGGTTGTGATACAGCCTGTTTGGCATGTCCATGCTCAGCCATAACGCACCATGGAGCAAGTTCTGATTGGCCAGTGAGAGGCCTAGCCTCGACACACCCACAACTTGTTTATTCATCAAAACCTAGCCCTTTCACTCCAAAGCCAATAAGTGTGCTGATAATTGTGATAGTGAAAATAGAAAAAATATTTCTGACACACCCCTGAACCTATAGCTCAACCGCATGTGCTTAAATTTACCATTGCTTTAGGTTTGTTAAAATAGAGCCCAGGATATTCATTCCTGTTTGCTTCTGTTTTTTAAAATAAAGAGCAACGACTCAAGTATGCTACATGATATAGTATAAAACATGTCTTACTCGTTGCGCTCTTGCACATCACAACTTCAGACTGCAGCCAGTTACCAACACCGTAGCGATTGACTGCTGCGGCACGGAACATGTATTCATCTCCTTCCGTCAGTTTGACGAAGGTGAATGTTGGTCTACTGACTGAGTCAGATACTGGCAGCCATCCAGGACGGTGGGCTTCACGCTGCTCAACAACATAGCCGCTGACAGGGGCACCTCCGTTTCTCTCTGGAGGATCCCAGCTGATGGTCACTGAGGTGGCATCAACCCCATCAAACCTGACTGGTCCTTTAGGCTCATCAGGTTTGTCTGAAGAAAAAAAACAAAGGAAAGGTACTGTCATTGTCTTATATTCATAACTTACTGTACGTGAAGACCACCGTTTGTGTTATGATAGAAGTTACATACCAAGAATGATCACTTTAATGATCTCAGATGTCTCTCCTGTGACGTTCTTCACTTCAAGAGTGTAGTTACCGCTGTCGTCGATGGAAGTATCAAGCACGGTTAGCTTAGAGAACTTTCCAGTGGTCTGAATCTTCGTACGCTGAGTGATCTTCAGCTTCTGACCACTGAAGTACCATGAGCAAACTGGTGGGGGTCTACCGACTATTGGCAAGTGCAGCTCAAGTGGTTTACCAGCCAACACATTGACAAACTTCTGTGGGATACTAGACAGATCAACCTTTGGCAGAACTGTAAAACAGAAAGATATGTTATGTAAAAATGTGCTTGAATAGTTGATAGGTTAGTTCAATTAGATATATAGATTATATATATATATATATGAAGCATTTATGAAGATTACACATTTCAAACCTCTTTGTTCTTGGACTGTTACGGCTGCAACAAGCTCCTTTGGTGCACTGGCTCCCCTGCTGTTAACAGCTCTGACTCTGAACATAAACTGATCTTTCTCAGTCAAAGAAGTCATAGTGAACTCAAAGTCAGTTGTCTTCACTGTTGTCACCTTCATCCATTTGTCTGTGCCAAATTTACAAGCTTCAATGATGTAGCCTGTGAGTCTGCTTCCACCGTCATGCTCTGGTTTCTCCCATCCAAGTGTTACTGTGGTCTTGGTGATATCCACAACCTCCAGTGTCGCAGGGGGCAAAGGCACCTCGCACACCAAAATTACATCAGGGGTTTCACATGGCTCTCCCACACCGTACAGGTTTTCTGGGAGAACTCTGAAGTAATACAGCATTCCCTCGAAGAGTCCGTCGATTTTGTATGATGTCTTGCTGCATTTGGATGTCACAGTCTTGTAAGCTCTCATTGATGCTTCGCGTCTCTCAATGATGTAATTATTCACTGGTGCTCCACCATCAACAGTAGGAGGATCCCATGCAATGGTAATGGAGTCCTTCTCAAGTTCCTTGATCTTAATTGGGCCAGTTGGACCAGGAGTATCTGAAAAGAGGAAGCACATTTAAGGTTAAAAACATATATATACCTATGACAGCATTCTATAACAACTGGGTAAAGACTTATATTCAAAAAATGTACATAACATCATCAAATCTTACCATAGACCTTGACAATAATGGTAGCTGTCTTTTCGCCAGATTCATTCTTTGCCTCAATGGTATATTTGCCAGCATCATAGCGGTGCACTTTGTCAATAATGATTTGTGTGGAAGTTTTAGTGACTTCAATGAAGCCACGGTTGTTGAGGTCGACACCAGGTTTTCTCCAGGTAACTGCAGGGATTGGTCGTCCAATGACTGTGGCAAAGAGACGAAGAGAACCTCCGGCTCTCAGGCAGATGGTCTTGGTCATATCATCATGAAGCTCAATATCAGGAGTTTCTGGGTTAAAAGATAGGCAATTATTAATTTCACGGGAAACTATCAAACTGAATCAAAACGAATGAAGGAAAAATCACAATGTGTAGGCTACAATTGTATTTGTTTGTTTGTGGGAGGAATTTTTAACTCATGGTTCATGGATTCAAGTTCTACGGTTGTAATGCTGAATCATTCCTATTCCTTAGGCTAGGCTAGTGATCCTAACTCACCAATTTTCTCGATAACCTCGACTGCTGCGCAGGCTCTACTAAATTCACCGACTCCATTGAAGTTAACTGCAGCCACTCTGAAGCGGTACATCTTGCCAGTTGTAAGGCCAGTCACAATGTGTTCTGTGAGTCTCAGGTTCTTCTCATGGGCCTTAACCCACACACCTGTACCTTCCTCTTCCTCCTCCTCCTCTTCCTCATCGCCTTCCTCCTCCTCCTCCGACTCTTCCTCCACAAACACAACTGTTTTCTTGGCTCCTCGACTGGCTCCCTTTGAAACTACTTTCTCAGGTACCTTCTCAGGTTTTGGCTCAGGCGGCTTCTCAGCTCCCTCCTCCTGTACTTGCATCTCCAGAACGTATCCGATTATATCAGAACCTCCGTCCTCCAAGGGTCTGGTCCAAGCAAGGCTGACACTGTCCTTGGTAGTATCGATAATACGTGGAATTGTGGGAGGTGGAGGAGTACCTGAGGGACATACAATATTAACAGTCAGTAACTCACTTTTTTATTTTTTTCACATACAATCCACCTGTAGTAAAGCCACTCAACATTTACATTACATTCCAGTCATTGAACAAACACTCCCATCCAGAGAGACCCACAAGCGCAATCAGGGTCAAGCGCCCTGCTCAAGGGCACATTGGCAGATCCCCCACCCAGCCGACTCTGGGACCCAAACCAGTGACCTCTCGGCCACTGGCCCAATGCTCCAAACTGCCAGGACACCTGCCGACTCCAACCATCCAAGAGCCCACACCCTACCCCCTCTCGGAAACCGCCCCACAACCATCCAAGACCCCCCAATCTTCACCCCTTGGGAGCCAGTCCAACCCAACCAAACTACCACCCACCCGATGTGCCAATGAGAGAAAGAAAAATTCAAGAACAAGAAACACAACAACAGGACAACAGTCAGGAACTTAACAGTATTAAATTAACTTAGTTTAACTTCTTTAACAGTGTACTGGTAACATAGAATATTGTGCAATAGATGAATTGTAGGACACTTACTTGTTGGTGTTCTGCAGACAGCATAGAGAGATAGCTCACTGGGTTCACTCTCACCAGCCTTGTTGACAGCTGATACACGGAACTGGTAGATGTTGCCCTCCCCGAGGCCAGTTATCTTGAAGCTTGTGTCCATAAGTGTGGCATCTCTGTTCACCTTGATCCATCTGGCACTCTTCTTTTCATGTTTCTCAATCAGATAGCCAGTTATAGGACTGCCACCGTCGCTCTCTGGTTTTAGCCATTCAATGCTAGCAAAATCTTTTCCTACAGCAAGAATCTCTGGTGTGCCAGGAGCAGATGGGACAGCTGTAATATGACAGAATAATTTATTGTTAGATTATCATCTCAATCTCAATCATTTATTTGTATTTATTTATCCTTTATTTATTCAGGAGAGCATATTGAGATAGAAAGCAATAAAATATCATGTTGTAAGATAATATGAAAGATGGAAGATGTTCTACTTACTGAACATGTTTCTGGCGATGATAGGACCAGATTGCAGTGGAACGCCGGATCCATACTTGTTGACACCTCTCACGCGGAAGAGGTACTCAGTGTTCTTGAACAGTCTAGTGATCTCACAGGTGTGTTCCTTGCACTCAGCTTCCATGATCACCCAGTTGAGTCTGTTGGTGTCGCGTCTCTCAACAATGTAATGTGTCACTGGGTCACCACCACTCTCCAGAGAGGGTTTCCAAGACACAGTGCATTTTTCTTCAGAAATATGGCTGATAGTGATTTTGCCGTCAGGAGCACCAGGTGTATCTGAAAGGAACACATTAATTTATGGTATGAGATCAAGGTAAGCCCCATTTGTTTCAAACTTTGTCATTTAATTTCTTTATTTACTTTTTTTACACTTACCAAGTACTTGCACGTTAACTTCGGCTGACTTGATGCCACTGGCGTTCTTTACAGTGAGAACGTACTTCCCGGTATCATCTCTGTCACAGAATTTGATAATGGCCATGGCACGTGTGCTGGTGTACTGCAGGGAGTACTTCTCACACAGCTCCAGTTCCTTATCTCCCTTGGCCCAGAACACTTTGGGGTCAGGTTTACCACCAACAGCAGCATCCAGAACAAGGTCTGAGCCGGCTCTGATTGTAACCGTGTCAACCAGAAGTTTGCTGTCGAGGTCTGCCTTTGGAGGAGCTACGAAAAGAAAAGAGAAAGAATCCGACTTAATAAATGATTATATAATTTAAAGTCAATGTATTTAAAAGTATATATCTTACTGTATTCTGCTTTGCATGTGACTGCGCCGGTTGACTCTGAAGGCATACTGAAAACTTGGTTGGAGTTCTTGGCAATGACTCGGAACTCGTAGACCTCTCCTTCACCAAGTGCAGTGATCGAGAAGTTATTTTCTGTGACATTGGTGTAGTTACACTTCAGCCAGCGACCTTCGCCAGTGATGGTGTATGGCTTGCGCTCAACAATGTAACCCACAATTGGGAAGCCACCATCGTCAAGTGGTGTAGACCATTTGATGGACACTGTAGATCTGCCCACCTCAGTTACTTCTGGTCTACCAGGAGGATCTAGACACAAGATTAATAGGAATCACGATTATGCTTTCCTTAAACACATGTATTATAGACATGTAATAGTGTCCCAAAGTTTTTTGGGGAAATCAGAACTCACCAACTGGATTTTGAGCCACCATAGGCTTGGATGCCTCGCTAGCTTTGCCGAGGCCACCACTGTTCATTGCAAAGACACGGAACTGGTACGAAAGGCCTTCAATAAGTCCCTCTACTCTGTAGTCACATTCAAAGCATGGGATCTTGTTCTCCCTCACCCAAAGGATGTTGTTTCGTTCTTTCTTTTCAATCCAGTATCCAGTCACCTTGCTGCCGCCATCGTGGTATGGCTCCTCCCAGCGAATGTGGCAGGTGGTGGAAGCCACGTTGTATACAGAAGGTCTGGTTGGTGCACCAGCAGGACCTATTATCAACACAAACAATATCACTCAATTTCAGTTGATACTTTTCACTCTTAACAATTAACGTGTGAAAAAAGGAAACATGGGAAGCATAGATTTCTCTTAACTTATCCTCACCGAATGGATTCTCAGCGACAATGGTCTCAGATTCAGTTGATTTGCTTGTGCCAAATCTGTTCTCAGCACTGACGCGGAAGGTGTATTGCATGTACTTTGTCAGATGTCCCACACTGAGGTTGGTGCGTTTCACACTGGAGTTGATGAGTGTCCAGGCAGTGGAGCCAGATTCACGCTTCTCAACAATGTAGTTGGTGATATCTGTTCCACCGTCATCCTCTGGTGCTTCCCAAGCAATCTCACATGATTCTGATGTTATGGATGAAACTTCAACGGGTCCAACGGGGGGACCAGGTCTTCCAATGACATTGACAGTAACGAAGAACGTCTTGGATCCAGCAGAATTTTCCAGACTGAGGAAGTATCTGCCACCATCGCCCCTCATGGCGTCTCTGACAGACAGGGTTGTTCTGTCTTTGACAGTCTTGATTGCAACCCTTTCAGTGTCTTTCAGCCTCATCTCCTCCAGTTTCCAGATTACCTTCGGTGCTGGTCTACCAGTGATGGGCACATCGATGGTGAAGGTATTACCCACTTTACAGATGACCTCCTGGTTAGATATTTCACTGAGATCTGCAGTTGGTTCAATCTGTGGCTCTTTGATTACCACTGAGGATAGTGCTTCTCTTGGTAAGCTGTTGCCTGCATCGTTCTTTGCCTTAACGCGGAACTCATACTCTGCAGTCCTACATAATTCTAGAGTGATGCTCTCGTTCTTGGTCTCACCACCAACGACCCATTTATCTGTGGTCTTTGCCTTATGCTCAATGATGTAGCCTGTGATACGACTACCACCGTCGTGCTCGGGTTTGACCCAGGAGAGTGTTGCTGTAGTGTCTGTGACGTCCACAACATCCAATCTCATTGGTGAAGAAGGCTCTGCAGTAGCAATAATGGGATCTATCGTCTCAAAAGGTTCACCAATACCGTACTGGTTCTCTCCTGAGACTCTGAAAAAGTAGGGAACACCTTCCAGAAGATCCTGGATATGTAAGGATAGCGCAGTGACCTTGCCACCGGATTGGTTCCAGGTACGACGACTTGCCTCACGCCTCTCTACAATGTAATGTTGAACGCGAGCTCCACCTTCATTAGCTGGAGGTTCCCAAACCAGTGTCAGTGCTCCTCTGGACACTTCTGCAAAGGCAATAGGTCCTGGAAGTCCAGGTGTATCCAATACCTTTACAATGAAATCAACTTCCCTTACGCCACTGCTGTTTTCCAGAGTAAGAGTGTATCTTCCAGAATCGTATCTGGTACACTTTTCTATCGTTAGAGCAGTGTAGGTCTCTGTAGTAGTAATATCTGTCATGACACCAAGTTCTTCTTCATCTTCTTTACTCCATTTAACTGAAGGAGTTGGTTTTCCTTTGTAGGCGATACGGAGACAGACGGTGCCTCCCTTTTTCACAATGTGTGTATGTTTGAAGGTAGCGTCAATATCAACGTCAGGTTTTACGTGTCTGTCCACAGCCTGTACTGGCTCAGGAATCTCTTGCTCCTCTCCCTTTCCAATACTATTCTGGGCAGAAACACGAAGCAGGTAGTATGAACCAGTTTCCAAACCAGTTGCAACGTATTTTGTATCATTGACCAGATCCTCATTGATTCTGATCCATTCTCTGGTATCCTCTTCTTTCTCTTCCTCCTCCTCCTCCTCCTCCTCCTCTTCTGAGCTGTCTACCACCTTCTTAGGTTTAGCTAGTATTTCTTTTAGTTCTCCCTCAGATACCTTGTGCAACTCAATGACGTATCCATGGATGGGACTGCCACCATCATCTTTAGGCTTGGTCCATTCGAAACTGATAGTTGTATCTGTAGAGTCGGTTACATGAACCACAGATGAAGCGCATGCAATATCTTTTGGCTCGCTGGCTTTAATGGCCATTGAGATGTTACTCGGTGCTCCGATACCGGCGTTGTTTACTGCCATCACACGGAACTCATACTCCATATCTTCAGTGAGATGATCCACCCGGTGAGCAGGCTCCACAATGGGCTTCTTTGACCTCACCTTGTCCCAGCGGACAGTCTTCTTCTCACGTTTTTCAACAATGTAGTACTGAATAGGATTTCCTCCATCAGATGTGGGCGCTTCCCATGCCAGTGTGATACTGTCTCCAGAAACTGCAGTGGAATCAGGTGTGCCAGGTGCATCAGGAGTAACTGTAGGAAAAGGGGGTAAAAAAATATAATGACATTTTGTTAAAGTGAGCTGTTAAATTCCAAAATCATATTCAGACTTGGGGCTCTATTTTCGGCTGGCATTGAAGCGGCGCTAGTATCAAACGCATGTTAGTTTGCAATTTTGTCATGTAAAAACTGGCGCACTGGCATTTTCCAAGCCCAACGCCAGGTTCAGCAATTTACCTATTTTATATCAGCTCCCTTGCGCTCACAGGGGCAGGCTGAAAATATTAGAGGTGTGTCCTTAAAAACATGATCCAAAGTGCTAATTTCAGGCAGCACTGATAAGGATATTTAAAGACCAACCAAAAGCTTATTGTAGCAGTAATGCAGTTGGTTATGGCATGAATTTTGACAGCGGAAACACAGCCTATCCAGCCATGACACACACTGCCCACTTGCGCATGGAACAAGAGTAGCCTAATGTGCTTTTGGTGCCTGTATATTTTGTATTTAGAAACATAAAAAACATGTTTTTTCCCATTTTGTTTTATTTGAGCATAGTCTCTCCTCTCAATTAAGGATTTTTTATCTGCCCAATGCAAGAATGAAGTAGTCAAGACTGTGGATAAAGGTTTTGGCTCCTGATACCGCTTGGAAATAAATCTTAATCACCAAAGCTTTATTAAAATATAAAGTTTGAGAGGAGTTAAACAGTGAGCTGACATTCCCTTTTTATCTATGCATTGTAGGCAGGCTGAGATTATTTTGGACGTGCTTAAAACCCCCTCCATGATGTAGGCTATGTGTCCATGCCCATCATGAAATGAGAGATGAGAGCCTCTGTGAATACTGGTGAACCTCATATTTAGAAGTTACCTGTAATCTGTAAAAATTGCTTGTTTTCCGTATCATATGTTCAAAACTCACTTAGGCCTACTATAACAAAGGCTGGTTCAACAGCAATGCGAGTCTTTTTTATCCTGGCGGTTTTATGATATAATTACATTTATTTTTGTTACATTTTATTACAACCAAACTGATTCATCTTCCTGGTTTTATGGTAATAACGTCCTTGGCACACTTGCAATGCAACTTCTTGAGATGTGTGAATGCGATCTGATCTGTAAGATGGTTCTGATTATGTTCATAAAATATAGGCCTATTTGGGAGCAGTATAAGTGTGAGTGGACATTCTCCCTTTCTATTTATATTGGAATCTTTGTCCAGCTACTGTGAAAAGTTGGAATGTGCATTGTTTTATTATTTTATGCCCACGAGGAGAAATTATGATGGCTGTAAGTGTGACATAGCGTATTTAAAACAAGTTGTTGTTTCGTTTTATTTAGAATTTGATTATAATTATTTGTTCTCTTTTTAGGCCTTATCAATAATTAATTTAATCTAGTTTATTGACAATGTTTGGCATGTCCATGCTCAGCCATAATGCAATTTACATTACGCCTAGCCCCTATATCAGTGTGAATGCTATTGAAGCTATTGAGCCCTTGGACTTACTATATTGCATTTGTGCAATGATGGGACTTGAATCCAATGGTCGGCCGGTACCAAACCTGTTGACAGCAGAAACACGGAACTGGTACTCATTGGTCTTCATCAGCTTGGTGGCGTGGTATACTGTTTCTTTACAGCAATCCGAGACAAGTGCCCATGAGATCTTAGAGGTCTCACGCTTCTCAACAATGTAGTGAGAGATGTCAGAGCAGCCGTCGTTCTCCGGTGGATTCCATGTGAGGGTCACTTTTCCTTCAGAGATATCACTGAAAATGATAGGTCCCACCGGCTCTCCAGGAGTATCTAGATTAGAATAGAGAATCATTAACATTTGACATGTACAGTACAAGACCGATTCACTATCTACAATGATGTCAAACAAGATAAATCACAGTGCTATTTGAATGTTGTGACAATAAAATGAAACCAACCATGGACTTGGACAATGATGTCCTCCTTCTTGGTTCCTTGGCTATTGGTGGCTTCCACTGTGTAAGTTCCTTTGTGACTGCGGTCAGCATCACGTACAAAGAGCATGCTTGATCCAGCAACTGTGGTGGTGTCCATCATCGACTTGGTGATTTGCACGCCGTCTCTGAACCACACAACCTTGGGCTGTGGTCGTCCAGTGATCGATACTTTTAGTCTCATATTGTCTCCTGCCTTGATTGTGAGTCCCTCAAAATACTCTGGGCCAAACTCAATGTTTGGAGAAGCTGGAAAGACAAAAGGTGTACATGTACATCATTAGTGTTTTGTATGTTACAAAGCAAAACATATTGCATATTCATATTATCATGTCAAATGTATTAATTTTATTTCAATATATCATGTATTCCCTTACCACTTTCATCTCTGACCACGATGTGTCCAGATGAGTTGGATGGGGGACTCACTACGCCAATAGCATTTCTTGCAATAATTCTGAACTCATAGCGTTCATTGCAAGCAAGACCAGTGACAGTAAACTGGGTGTCGTGGACATCAGTGAAGTTGCTCTTCAGCCAGCGGCCCTGTCCTTGGCGTTTTTCAACATTGTAAGCCACAATCTTGCTGCCGCCATCACGTTTGGGTGCGTCCCATTTCAGGGCGACAGAATTGCTGGTCACATCAGTGTAGTCAGGTTGACCAGGTGGATCTAAAAAGGAACACATTTTTTTATCATTCACTTTCACATGTTTGAATCACACATGGACTAAGTCTGGGAACGTGCTTATATCACTTGGTTTATACTTCCCTATTACATAAGCTATTCATGATACTTGCACTTTCAAAGGCATTGGATTTCATACCATCATTGTGTTGATTGTAAGAATCTGTACGTTAAAGTCGCAAACAGCAGTTGCTACATCCATTTTTGGACTTATAAAATAAAGATTTGTACCTATCGATTCTTGAAGAATATAACATATAAATGATAGGTTCCCCACCAGAACCTAAAATATATTCCCCACCAGAACTTAAAATATAAGCTTGTTTTACTCCAATGTTTGTAAACAAATAAAATGTAAACAAACACTAATTATCCTCAAAACATGGTTAAACATATAATTTTGATATCATGGATGATCAGTCGTTGCATCTATAGCTCTATCTATGAATTTGATTGTGGTTACATTTCTCCAGCCCCATCTCTCAGCTTGTTATTGTTTCTACTGCTGAATGCCACTTTAATGAAAAGGTATGCTGCACCCATTGCTGACCTGAAACTCACTGCCTTGTTCAGCCCGGGGATTAATAACAGTATACCATTATTAACAGAAAACCATGATTAGTTTCCATTTGAATAAGGACTTACCAACTGGAGAAACTGCCATGGTGGTGTTGCTTTCATCACTCTTGCGGCTGAATCCGGCATCATTCTGAGCGTAGACTCTGAATTGATATTCTAGTCCTTCAATAAGGCCAAGGATTCTGTAGTCTGTTCCAGGGATAGGCACAGTGTTGACCTTCTGCCACATGACACTGTTCTTCTCCTTCTTCTCAACATGGTAGCCCTTGACTGGACAGCCACCATTGAAGACGGGCAGCTCCCACTGAATTGTCATTCCGTCGTTGGTGACGTTGTACACAACAGGCTTTCCTGGTGGACCTGCAGGCCTGAACTGGTGTTTAGCGACAACGCTTGGTGACACCAGCGGCTCACTGACTCCATATATATTCTCAGCACGCACTCTGAACTGGTACCCTATTCCCTTGATCAAGTTGGGCACCTTGAATGTTGTGTCAGTGACACTAGAGCATGCCATCTTCCAGTCATTCTGAGATGTGTCGCGCTTCTCTACAGAGTAGCAAGTGATTTCTCCACCTCCGTAATCATTTGGCTCCTCCCAGGATATTGTGACACTGTCTGCTCTGACCTCATCAAAGTTGATGGGTGCGACAGGCTTTGATGGTGGTCCGCGAGTTATGACAAAAACGTTGAAGGATTTTCTGTACACCCTGTTATCAAGAGTAAGTGTGTATTTCCCACCATGCTCTGGTCTCACATTCTTGATCATGAGAACAACTTTGTTGTCTGTTTTCCTGAAGCGTACTAGTTCGCTCTCCTTCAGTGGCATATTGTCCTTAAGCCAATACGTGGCAGGTCTGGGTTTACCCTTATAGGGCAATTCAATGTGTACATTATGGCCCACACGGACACTGATTTCCCCACCTGGATACTCATCCAGGTTGGCCTCTGGTGGGATGACAAAGTCCTTCACTTCAATTGGTCCAATTTCAGTGAAGTCACCCTTCCCCTTTTCATTTCTGGCGGCAACTCTGAAATTCATTTGTGAGGTTTCTTTGAGTTTTGGTACTTCGTGTTCACATTGTTTGCTGCAGCCGGCAGCTGCCCAGTCCTCTTCACCATTGAGTCTCTTCTCAATGACGTAGTCAGATATGATGCTTCCACCATCATAATCAGGCTTCACCCACTGCAGTGTTACAGAGGTCTTTGAGGCATCCTTCATAGAAACTTCTTTGACTGGACCAGGAGTTTCTGTAGCTTTTACTGGTTCAACTGTGCTGCAAGGATCACTTATTCCAAATTCATTCTCTGCTGATACACGGAAGAAGAAGGATGTTTTCTCTGAGAGATCTTCAATGGTATAAAATTGTTCTGTGCATTTGGTTGTCACACTAGAGTAGGATCTCTTGGATGAGTCTCTCTTTTCAATGATGTAATTGGTAATATCAGCACCACCATCAAGTTCAGGTTCTTCCCAGCACATGGTTACTTTACCACGAGTGACATCCTTCAACACCAGGTTCGTGCAGACAGCTGGTGAGTCTTGAACCTTCACAGACAGTGTCATTGACTTTGGCTCTCCTACACCGTTTTCAATCTTCACAGTGTACCTACCAGTGTCATTACGGCTGACTTCTGGAATAACAAGGGTTGATGTAGTATCTGTGTGGTGGATTTCATATTTTTTATTATTGTCGATGTTCTCGTCTCCGAACATCCAAGTAGCACTAGGTGCAGGTCTGCCCTTGAGGGGCACTGTGATCTCCACATCCTGCTTGGCTTTTACGATGTAGTGAGTTCTCATGGCAACATCTGGATCGAAGATAGCTTCCTCTGTAAAAATCATTAAAAGATACATACTTTATTTACTGCCTTTTCACTACTAGGAAAAGGGACAAAATCTTATGAAACAAAATGTCAATGTAGATGCAATGAAACCATGAGGTGTGTTAACTTACCCAGAATATCCTTAGCATGAACGGGCTCTTTCATCTTAATGGCCTCTCCACGCCCTGCGATGTTGACTGCAGATACACGGAAGTAGTAGTCAACATCTGGTGTTAGGCCGGACACAACGTACTCTGCTGTCCTCACTTCTCCCTTCTGGCTGATTACAATCCATTCTCCATTGTCTGCTTCTTCCTCCTCCTCTTCTTCTCCTTCTGATTCAGATGATTCTTCTTTGGGTGGTTTGCGTCGTAGACCCTCCACGTCCGTCAGCTGTTCAACAACGTAGCTGAGGATCTCACTGCCTCCGTCCCACTCTGGCTTGGCCCATCCAAGGGTGATAGATGTCTTGGTTGAGTCAACCACTTTGAGCTTGGTAGGTTCATATGGTGGTTCTAATAAAGAGAATTCACATAATGTAGATATAGTTTTCGTAGAGAAGTAAAGGATATGACTTTTACTTATTACATAAGTTAGATGGATGTTACATTTTTTTGCTTACCAACTGGATCAGCTGCTTTGTAGTAGTCAGACACATCTGAGAAGGGGCCCTCTCCGGCTTTGTTGATGGCACACACACGGTATTGATATTCATTGCCTTCTGTTAGGTTAAAGATAGTCGTAGTGGTGTTGTTAATCGGATCTTTCAAGACCTTTATCCAGCGAAGGCTCTTCTTGTCACGTCTCTCAAGGTAGTAGCCAGTTACTTGACTACCGCCATCCACACCTGGTTTGTCCCATACAACTACCATTGTTGATTTGGTTATAGTTGTTACCTCTGGTGTGGCAGGCTGTCCTGGGGTAACTGTGAAAATAATATAAAGAGTCGGTTAAGTTCTAAAAGTAAATCCAAAAACAGAGGGGTAACTGTCTTTTATGTCTTTTATAAGAGAAGACTTAATATGCAGGTCAAGTTGATCATTTTGGGGAATGTCTGCTTTATATTCCATCAGATACAACTTCCGTTTGTGTGTTTCAAAATAGTGTTTTTTACTTTGTATACCACAATGTTATGTCCTGTTTTGTTTTATACTTACCAAATAAATTTTTGGCAATAACAGGCTCAGAGTCCAAGGGCTCTCCATTTCCGAACTTGTTGACACCCCTCACACGGAAAATGTACTCATTTCCTCGTACCAACTTCATGACACCTATGTAGCACTCTTCTAGTCTCTCAGACACGGTAGACCATACCACTCTGCTGGTTTCACGTTTCTCCACAACATAATGGCTGACCTTAGCACCACCCTCATCAGTGATTGGCTCCCACTTAAGAATGATCTTGTCTGCTGTGACTAGCATAAACTGAATCAAGCCAGGAGGTGGTCCAGGTTTGTCTGGTGAAGAGGAGAAAACATTGAGTGCATTAATACATTATTTAACTCATAACAACATGTCTGTTGCAAATTAAAGTATGACACCATTAGATGACATAAGCTAAATGACATGTACATTTTTTTTACCTAGAACTTCTATCCTGATGGTGGCAGATGCCGAACCCAGAGCGTTTTTGATCTTTATTTCATATGTGCCAGTGTGGCTACGAGTTGCGTCCTTGATGAGAAGACTAGAGCAATCAGTAGTGCTCTCGATGGATAGTGTCGTGCTTGACACCATTTCTTTTCCATCCTTGTACCACTCAATTGTTGGCAGAGGCTTGGCAAGAATTCCCACTCTGATCTTAACCATGGATCCGGCTTTGTATTTCACAACATCTAAATACTCTGGAGGAAGATCGATCGCAGGGGCACCTGAACATGAGAAAAACAAAATATTAGTAACAAAATAATAAAGCAAATATCAAGAAAATTACAGTTTCTTTAACCATTGAAAAGTAAAATGAGCTCAACTCACCACATGAATCGACACAAGTGATTGGACCGACGACATCAGATGGATTGCTGATAGAACCGATTGCGTTCTTTGCGTAAACTCTGAACTCATAGGATTCATTCTGGGTCAAGCATGACATTGTGAAGTTCATCTCAATCACGTTAGTGAAGTTGGCCCTTGTCCATCTGCCATCTGGGCAGTCCTTCCTCTCCACCATGTATCCAGTGATCTTGCTGCCACCATCATAAGGCGGCCTAACCCAGGCCAGACTGATGGAGTTCTTTGTGATCTCGGAGACTCTTACAGCTGCCGGGGGCTCTGAAATAGAAAATCAAATTATCAAGAACAGTTGATGAAAAATACCAACACTATCCACAACAAATTCAGTGACCAAAAAACTAAAATAATCCATAAGACATTTACCGCAGTTATCAATGGCGAGCACCTCTTCTGATATTTTGCTGATTTTTCCAATACCAGCTGCATTTTCTGCTGTCACCTTGAATTCGTAGATGAGGCCAGGGCAGATGTTTGTTACTCTCAGCTGTGTTCCAATGATTGCTACTTTGTTGACCTTTTGCCACAGAATACTGCTTCTCTCTTTCATCTGCAGGTGGTAGCCCGTGACAGTGTTTCCTCCATCTGTGACAGGCTCGTTCCAGTTGACTGTAATGCTCTCTCTTGAAACCATGGTTACCCATGGTGTTGATGGAGGGCCAGGGAATGCTAGAATAAACAATGTAATCCTGTAAATTTCAGTCTAATTCAAAGACAAATGAAGATAGTGATTAAGGTAGTGGGAATGGATGGTATACTAATAAATTATAGAGACACTTACTGTATGGAAGCTTCACTGTGATTGGTGGGGTGTCAATGTGGTCACTGATACCAAAGCGATTCTCTGCCTTGATTCTGAACTGATATTCCTCTCCTTTGGTAAGCTTGCCGGCCTTTATGGCACTTCTCGCAACCTGAGAAGACACTTCAGTCCAAGCAGGTGTGCTTGTTTCACGTCTCAGTACAACATAGTTGGTAACTGGGCTGCCACCATCATACACAGGAGGAGCCCATTTGAGAGCCACTGTGGATTCAGTCACTTCACCAACCTCAATAGGGCCAGTTGGAGGACCAGGTCTATCCAACACAACGATGTTGATGAACATCTTGGTGATACCACTTGTATTGGAGGCGATGATGTCATATCTGCCAGCATCACTAGCAACGCTCTCGTTCAGTTTGATGATCAGGCTTTCAGCAGTAACTTGAGTGACCAATCTCTTGGATGGTTTCAGAATAACAGTGTTTCTTGATAGAATAACCTTTGCCAAAGGTTTGCTGGTCATAGGAAGCTCAAAGGTCAGATTTGATCCTGATCTCACATAGACAGTATTGCTGGGGTAGTTCTTCATGTCAAAATCTGGGGCCTCTGTAAAACAAACAGTCACAGCATATACAATTTAGCTAATTATCAGTTAACATACACTATTAGCCATGACAGATATGCTGACAATATTTATATAATTCAAAATTCAAAATTAGAAGAGGTGAGTTGAAAACCTACCCAGTTGATCTTTCACTACAACAGGAACAATCATCTCTTTGGGTTCGCCGAGTCCAGCATGATTCTGAGCACTAACTCTGAAGAAGTATTCAGCATTTTCCTTCAAGTTTTTGATTTGGAAGGAAGTTGTGTTCACAAGAGTAACCTTCGACCATTTGGGTTGTCCTTTCTCAAGTGCTTCAATGAAGTACTGAGTTACTCTGCTTCCACCATCGTGTTCTGGTCTCATCCATCCGATTGTAACACTGTCCTTGGTTACCGCAATAGCCCCAAGCTTTTGAGGTGGACTTGGTTTTTCTGCAAATATTAAGAACAAAAGTTATAAACAATCAAGATTGTATGGGGTAATTTCTTCATGCAAGTATCAAACAGATAGCAAAATAATACACAAAGTAAAGAAATGTCAAACCTGTAATCTTTGTTCCATTCTTGGGGATAGCAGCTACACCCACTCCGAATTCGTTTTCTCCCATGACTCTGAAGTAATAGAAGGCTCCCTCTTGTAAATCTTCCACTTTGTAGGACAACGCGTGGCAGTTGTTAGTCACACACACCCATGCCTTTTTGCTGGCTTCACGTTTCTCAACATGGTAGGCCTTCACAACATCACCTCCATCATTTTCTGGAGCTTCCCATGTAACGGTAGCAGTGTCTTTGGTGACATCCTTAACAACTACATTAAGTGGTGGTCCAGGAGAGTCAAGAACCTTTACAACTATTGGTAATGTTACTGGGTCTCCAATGCCATTCTCTAATGTTACAGTGTACTGTCCAGAGTCATTTCTTGTTGCCGTTTCAATTGTTAGTGAAGTGCAGCTGTGATTTGTTTCAATGGTTGCTCTTGCCTTGAGGTCTACTTCCTCCTTGCTCCATTCTACTGATGGTGCAGGTTTTCCCTTATAAGGTACAGTCAGAGTGAATGAGTTGCCATGCTTGACAATCAATGTCTTGCGCATTTCTATGTCAACATCAAACATAGGCTCCACAGTTCTATCCATTGCTGCGATAGGCTCAGAAATTGGACTTTGCTCGCTTTCACCAATCTTGTTAATTGCCTTAACAGCAAACTCATATTCTTCATCTGCTGTAAGTCCAGAGACGGTGAACTCCATGCTCTTTATGTTCTGAATGGCCACTGTCCATTCCTCGTCCTTAAGTTTCTTATACTCCACACTGTATCCAAGGATGGGAGCTCCACCATCTTCTAGTGGCTTGTTCCAAATGATGGAGATTGAACTCTTGGTTGAATCAACAACCTTTGGTTTACTTGGTGGGTCTGGCTCGACCTGTTCATCTTCAGCCCTAAACGATGGGCAAGCTTCACTTGGAGGACTCAAACCAGCAGCGTTTTCAGCAAACACGCGGAACACATATTCATATCCTTTTCGTAGTTTAGTTGCTATGGTTGCCAATTCAGTCACAAGCTCTCTGTTTACACGGACCCAGAGTAGACCTGCCGTGTCGCGCCTTTCAATTACATATCCAGTAATTTCACTGCCTCCATCTGAAACAGGTTTCTGCCAGACAAGTTTCATCTCCTCACTGGATACCTCCGTGATCTCACAATTTGTGGGAGCAGATGGTTTTGTGAATGGATCAGCCACTTTGACGACCTCACTCTCAAGGGCCTCGCCAAGTCCATACTTATTGACGGCCATGACCCTGAAGATGTATTCATTACCCTTGAGGAGATTTGTGACCTTGAAATGTGTCCTGTTCAGATCTGCATTCACCACTGTCCAAGCAAGACGGCTTGTTTCACGTTTCTCAACAACGTAGTGTGTGATATCTGCACCGCCTGCTTCTTGAGGAGGTCCCCATGCTAAGGTGACATCTTCAGCTGTAATGCCTGTAGTCGCCAGGGGGCCAGCGGGAGGTCCTGGCTTATCCAGGATCACAACGTCCACTGGTGTAGATACTGTTCCGGCAATATTTTGCAGAGTTAAAGTATATTGTCCAGAATCACGCCTTATGCAGTCCTTCACAATTACTGAGGTGCTGGTATCTGTTGCAAGAATCAGAATTCTGGCCCTGAGCTCGATCTCTTTGCCATCTTTTTTCCATGATGTTACTGGCAGTGGACGACCAGCGATATCTGCATTGATTTTAAGAACATCTCCTGCTTTCACAACGACAACAGCTCTGTACTTCACGTCCATCATGATACGTGGTGGATCCACATCATCCTTGACTGTGATTGAACCAGTGGAATAAGATGGGTCACTGAAGCATCCAGCAGCATTCTTTGCAATGACGCGGAAGTCATACTGCTGGTCCTTGGTAAGGCCTGTGACGTCATAGTAGGTTTCCACCACGTTGGTGAAGTTACACCTCATCCAGCGGCCTTCTGGGAGATCTTTGCGTTCAATAATGTAACCAGTAACCTTGGCTCCACCATCGTACTCTGGCTTCGTCCAAGCAAGGGATACTGATGTTCTTGTGATACCTGTCACTGTTGGCTCGCCAGGGGGATCGCATGGATCTCTTGCAGAAACAGCCTCACATGCTTTGCTGCATTTTCCAATTCCAGCAATGTTTTCAGCGTAAACGCGGTATTCGTACCCCATGCCCTCTTCAATGCCAGTCACTTTGTATTCTGTATCTTTGATGAGACCTCTATTCATCTTGTTCCAGATGATGCTGGTTCTCTCCTTTCGCTCCAAATGATATCCAAGAACTGTGCTGCCTCCGTCGTTGACTGGCTCATTCCATGTGACAAGCATGTAAATCTTGGTTGCATGTACCACTTTAGGAGTCGATGGTGGGCCAGGTAGCTTGAAGTTATACTGGGCTGTAATTCCACGGGAATCTGTATGTTGACTCTTTCCATAACGATTTACAGCATAGATACGGAACTGGTATTCAGCACCCTTTGTCAATCGGGAGGCTTTAATTGCTGTTGTTGCAACATTTGCTGAGACCATTTGCCAATCTGTTGCGTTTGTATCTCTTTTCTCTACAATGTAGTTGTTGATGCAGCAACCACCATCATACTCTGGTGGAGCCCATGACAATGAAATACTGTCTGAAGTTACAGCAGTTGGTTTGATAGCAGTTGGTGGACCAGGTTTGTCAAGGACAATAATTCCAATCTCTGCTATTTTCATTCCACCTGGGTTTGCGGCAGTGATTTCATATTTTCCGACATGTTCTCTGCCCGCCTCCTTTATAATAATTTTGGATGAGGTCTTGGTATTCAGAATTGTCAATGAGCTTGTTTGCTTCAAAGGAAGGCCATGATGTTTCCATGCAATAACAGGTTTAGGTCGGCCCCTAACTGGGATTTCAACTGTAAGATCACCTCCAGCCTTCACACTGTAAGTGTTGAATAACACCTCAATTGAGGGTTCAATAGCAATATCTTTTGTTGTCACAGGTAGACCAAGTTCCTTTGGTACACTCTTTCCCTTCTCGTTGATTGCAATGACTCTGAATGAATATGCGTCACCTGCTACTAGGTTTGCAATAGTTGTTTCCAGGATTTTGACTGTGCATGAAGTATTCCACTTCTGGGTACCCTTGTCATCCTTACCTTGCACCTCAACGTTGTAGCACATTACTTTGCTTCCACCATCATGAGCTGGCTTTTCCCAGGCAAGTGATACACTGTTTTTCGTGAGATCTGTAACTCTGACATTTCGTGGTGGCATAGGCACTTCAGAAACTTTAATTGGGTTTTTGGTTTCAGCCATCAACCCAATGCCATACTCATTTACAGCACATACACGGAAGTAGAAAATGCATCCCTCTGGCAACTCATCAATCTTGAAGGAATTAGATAAGCAGTTAGTTGTCACGGCAGTGTAAGCCTTTCTGGTGGATTCTCGCTTCTCCACAATGTAATTGGTTATTTTTGATCCACCGTCTGTGAGTGGTGTTTCCCAAACAAGATTCACAGAATCTTTTTTGATATCTTTGACTGAAAAGGCCTGTGGAGCACTTGGTGTGTCCAACACTCTGACGTTGATAAGTGCAGATTTTTCACCAGTGTTATTCTCAAGGTTCAATGTATATTTGCCACTGTCGAATCGGTTTACATTGTCAATTACAAGCATAGTATATGAGCTTGTGGATTCTATCATGACACGTTCTGTCAGCTCGCCGTCCAACTTTGCCCATTTAACTTCAGGTTCAGGTCTTCCTCTGATTGTGACAAACAGACGCAGAGATCCACCTGCACGGACAGAGACAACCTTCCTGAGGTTGGCATCCAGTTCAATCTCTGGTGCCTCAACTCTTTCTGCAGCAATCACAGTGCCATGGATATCTGCAGGTTCACCAACTCCCTCTGAATTGATAGCACAGACACGGAATTTGTATTCTAGTCCTGCCTTCAAGTCCTTAATAGTGAGGTGTGTCGCTTGGATGCCAGTTGGGGGTGTACAAATGGTCCATTCATACTCCTTAGGAGGTTCTTTTACCTCTTCTACTGCTGCTGCTTCCACTTCCTCCTCTTCTTCCAAAAACTCTTCTTCTGCTGCTGCTGCTTCTTTCCTTTTCTTTTCCTCTTCCATTGCTTTCCTCTCCTCTTCTGTCACCTCTCTCATTTCAACAATGTACCCTTTGATGTATGCTCCACCGTCAGAAGCGGGTTTGCCCCAAGTCAAGGACACAGTCGAGCTGGTGTGATCTGTCACCTTAGGATGGTGTGGTGGTCCAGGTGCTGTTGTAGCATTGCATGCTCTGTAAAACAGGGAGAGTTCGCTCAGATCTCCCACTCCAGCTTCGTTCTCTGCAGAAACACGATATTCATAGAAATGACCATCCAAAAGCCCAGTGACTTTGAAGTGTAGATCAGTCAATGGCTGCCGGTTGCATTTGGTCCACCTTACACCATCTTTGTCACGTTTCTCAAGATGGTAGCAGTCAATTTCTGCTCCACCATTGTTCTCTGGCTTTGACCATGATAGGACCATAGAATCCTTTGTTATTTTATTTGCTTCAGGTGTTCCGGGTGCACTTGGAGGCGTGTATGGATTGCGTGCAGTTACTGCCTCACACTCCAAAGGATCACCAATGCCATATTTGTTCACAGCCCTAACCCTGAAGATATATTCGTTCAATTCCAGTAGGTTGATCACTTTGAAATTTGTAGCTTGAATATTTGCGTTAACCACAGTCCAGGATAACCGACTGGTCTCTCTCTTTTCCAGAATATAGTGACTTATAGCTGCACCACCATCCAGAGAGGGATCAGTCCAAGATAGGAAGCATCTGTCGGCGGTCAGTCCAGTGACTCTCAGTGGTCCAGTGGGTGCACCTGGTTTATCAAGGACCTTCACAGTGATTGGGATTGTCTTTACCCCACCAATATTGGTGAGACTGAGGTCATAGTTTCCACTATCTAACCTTGAGCAGTCCTTGATATGCATAGCTGCACGTTTCTGTGTAGTTTTCACTTCAATTCGAAGAGCTTTGTCCATTTGCTTTCCTTCCTTCAACCATAAGACCTCAGGAGCGGGTTTGCCATAGATGTCAGCATCCAAAACTAAGTTGTCCCCAGCATTAACAACAATGACATCCTTGTATTTAGGATCCATTGAGGCTCTTGGTGCTTCAATCTCATCTGTGGCAGTAATGGGTCCAGTGCTGTCAGAAGGCTCACTGAAAATACCAGCAGCATTTCTTGCAATCACTCTGAACTCATATTGTTCATTTTCTGTCAAGCCAGAGATGGCAAATTCTGTCTCAATGACATTTGTGAAGTTGGCTCTCATCCAGCGACCCTCAATGTTGGCTAGATCTCTCCGCTCCACAATATATCCAGTGATCTTACTGCCTCCATCATACAGTGGCTTAGTCCATTGAATCACAATGTGGTTCTTGGAGATAACAGTAGCCTCAGGGGTACCTGGTAGATCAACTGGATCTCGAGCAACGAATGATTCTGATATTTTGGATGCTCTGCCAATGCCAACAATGTTTTCAGCATAGACCCTGTATTCATATCCAATGTCCTCCTCAAGATTACATATCTTGAAAGAGGTATCAGCGATGAGGGCTTTGTTGAGTTTCGTCCACATAATGCTGGTTCTTTCTTTAGATTCAAGATGGTATCCAATAACCGTACTACCACCATCATTGACTGGCTCATTCCATTCAATAATCATTTGATCCTTTGTTGCAGATTTGATGTATGGAGTTCCGGGTGGTCCTGGGGATTTGTATGGATATTGCACCAGAATTGATTTTGTGTCCAAAGGAGCGCCCTTTCCATATCTATTCTCAGCACAGATTCTGAAACAGTACTCTGCGCCAGTTTTCAGCTTGGTTATTTTGATAGCTGTTCTAGCGAGCTGTGCATTCACACTTTGCCATGCTGTTTGTGTTGTATCTCGTCTTTCCACATTGTAATGCTTTACTTGACATCCGCCTGTGTACTCCGGGGCACCCCATGAAAGACTGACAGAGTTATTGCTTACTTCAAGGACTTTAATGGGTCCGGTTGGTGGACCAGGTTTGTCAAGGATTGTGATTCCTATGACTTCAGAGAATAAGCCAGCTGTGTTAGTTGCCGTAATGGTATACTTTCCAAAGTCGTCCTTACACGCCTCAGTAATTTTAATGGTAGTAGTTGTTGCTGTGTTTATCACATTCACTCTTGTTGTTATTTTCAATGGCAGACCCTCTTTCCTCCAAACAATTTGGGGTTTCGGCCTACCAAACACTGGGATTTCTACTATCAGATCGTCACCAGCTTTGACGGTGTAGGTGTTGAACATGAGTTTTAAGCTTGGTTCAATAGTCATGTCATTAGCAACAACTGGCATAGCCAGTGCTTTAGGCTCACTCTTTCCCTTCTCATTGTAAGCTATGATACGGATCAGATACTCCTGTCCAGCAGTAAGTCCAGTGACTGTGCCATGACAATCACCCTTTGTGGATGTTGCAACACCCCATTTGTCCCCTCCCTTTTGCTGCATCTCCACTAGGTAACCGGTAATTCTGCTTCCACCATCATGCTCTGGTTTTTCCCATCTGAACGATGCGCTGACTTTAGTAACATCAGTCAAGAAGATCTTTCCAACTGGAAGAGGCACCTCAGAGGCCTTTGTTGCAAGCTTTGTTTCAGTCGACGATCCAATTCCATATTCATTCTCAGCCATAACTCTGAAGTAATACATAGCCCCCTCAACAAGGTTTTCAACTTTGTAGGTTGTTTTGTTGACCTTGGTTGTTACATTTGCAAAAGCTTTCCTGATTGATTCACGTTTGTCAACAACATAATTCTTGATTTTCGCTCCGCCATCAGTAAGAGGGGCATCCCAAACAAGAGTTATGGAGTCTTTCTTGATCTCTGTCAGTTTGAGATTCAGAGGGGCACCTGGTGTATCTAGCACTTTCACAGTTACAAATTCAGAAACGGTACCACTGCTGTTCTTCACAGTCACATTGTACTTTCCAGAATCACTTCTGTCACAAGAGTCAATGGAAAGCTGAGTATAGTTGAGACCTTTCTCAACCACTGCTTTCTCTTGCAATTCTTGTTCTTCCTCCACTTCTTCAACCTTCTTCAGCTTACACCACTTAATCTCTGGCGTTGGTCTGCCTTTGAATGGTACATTGATTCTCACAGATCCTCCAGCACGCACCACAATTCCTTTCCTCAATTCAGAGTCCAGTTGAATTTCTGGATCCTCTACCTTCTCCTCTGGTTTAGATGTTCCAGATACAGCAGCTAGTTCACCAACACCCAGTTTGTTGATAGCACAGACCTGGATCTGATATTCCTGACCCTCTGTAAGTTTTGTGATTTCAAATTTATTGACCCGCAGGCCTGTTGGTGGAGTGCACATTGTCCATTCCTCCTCCTCAGCTTTGCAAATCTCTACAATGTATCCCTGGATAGGACAGCCACCATCGCTGAGAGGCTTTCCCCATGCGACTGTGATTGAGCTCTTTGTGGTATCAATCACATGTGCATGTGTGGGTGCCCCAGGTTTGTACTTGGGATCACAGGCCTTAAAGTATGACGTTGGTAGACTTGGCTCACCAACACCAGCTGCATTTTCAGCAGATACTCTAAACTCATATTCATGATCTGATGTCAGACCTGTTACTCTGAAAGATAGGTCTGTGACCTTTTGCCTGTTGCATTTGGTCCATTTAACTCCAGCTCTGTCTTTCTTCTCAATGATGTAAGTAGTAATGTCACTTCCCCCATCGGTCTCTGGTGCAGAATAGCAGACAGTCATTGAATCCCGGGCAATGTTCGTTACATCATTAACATGTGGTGCGCCAGGGACAACAAATGGATTTTTCATTATTACTGCTGAAGACTCCACATGTTCACCAATGCCATAACTGTTGATAGCCATGACACGGAAAATATACTCATTGCCCTCCAGGAGACTAGTTACTTTATACACTGTGGTCTCACAGCTGTTAGAAACCATAGTCCAAGCAAGACGACTGGTTTCACGCCTCTCAATGAGGTAGTGTGTGATGTTGCTGCCTCCATCATGTAGTGGGGCACGCCATGACAGAGTACATTTGTCACAAGCGACTCCAGTGACATGGAGTGAACCTACAGGTGGTCCTGGTCTGTCTAGTACATTCACCTTAAATGGAACTGACTCTGATCCAGCAACATTTGTCAGGACAAGTTTGTAATTTCCACCGTCAACTCTGACAGAATCCTTCACAACTATCATTGCGACGCTTTCTGTATTTTTGATCTCTAATCTCATTGTATTCTTTTCAATTTCCACATCATCCTTGAACCACTGGATTGTGGGTACTGGCTTTCCATGTACATCAGCATCAAGTTTGAATGTGTCTCCTGCATTGATAATGATCGTTTTGGTGAACGCAGGATCAATAGAATATTTTGGCGCTTCCACCTCATCGTTTGCTGTTATAGGTCCACTGTTATAAGATGGCTTGCTGAATGTTCCAACTGCATTCTTAGCAATGACTCTGAAGTCATACTGTGCATCAGCAGTTAGTCCAGTAGCAGTAAACCTGGTCTCAATAACGTTGGTAAAGTTTGCCTTCATCCAGCGTCCCTCTGGAAGGTCACGTTTCTCAACAACATAACCAGTAATCACACTTCCTCCATCATATTCTGGCTTTGTCCATTCAATGGTGATGGACTCTTTGTTTACAATGATAGCCTCTGGGGTGCCAGGAGGATCACAAGGATCACGTGCAACACAACCCTCTGAGATTTTGCTGCATCTGCCAATACCAACGATATTTTCAGCATAAACTCTGAATTCATATTCAACGGCCTCCTCTAAGGGACCGGTTTTGTAAAGGGTGTCTTTAACGAGTGACTTGTTAAGCTTAGTCCAGAGGATGCTGTTTCTCTCTTTCCTTTCAAGGTGATAGCCTAGAACAGAACTACCTCCATCTGCGACTGGTTCATGCCACTCCACAACCATATATTCCTTGGAGAGAGATGCAATGAATGGAGTGCCGGGTGGGCCAGGTTCTTTGTAAGGGTACTTTATAGTCAAAGGATGTGAGTCCAAACCGTAACTCTTGCCATATCGATTTTGAGCAATGATTCTGAATTGATATTCAGCTCCAGTTTTCAGCCTTTGCACCTTGAGCGTAGTTCTTGCCACGGAGGCAGCAACATTCTCCCAAGATGTGGTGGTTGTGTCTCTTTTCTGAACAATGTAATTTGAAATCTGGCAGCCACCAGAATGCTTTGGTGGACCCCAAGAAATAGTTGCAGTGTTAATAGTAACTTCATCAAACTTTACAGGTCCACTTGGTGGGCCAGGTTTATCAAGAGCAATGATTTCAATTGTTGCATTCTTTTCCCCAACTACATTAGTAACATTAATGCCATACATTCCGTCATCTTCTCCTGTAGCCTCTGTGATACTTAGAGTTGTGCTCCCTGGAGTGTTAGTGATTTTAACCCTTGAGGTGTGGAGTAGGATTGATCCATCCTTTGTCCATTTAACTGCTGGTTTAGGACGTCCTGCGATCGGGATTTCAACCTTGAAGTCTTTACCAACCCGAACACTGTAATTGCTAAATGCAGGTCTAACATCAGGCTCGATAACAAGGTCCTTTGCTGTCACTGGAAGTGCAAGTTCCCTTGGGTCACTCTTTCCTTTGTCATTGATAGCAAACACTCTGAAAATATATTCTTCACCTGGATTTAGATTGTTGACAACAGACTCCATTGCTCTGACAGTTGCAACACCTGACCATTTCTCAGAGCCTTTAGGTTGTATCTCTAGCAGGTAATGAATGATTCTACTTCCACCATCATGCTCAGGCTTCTCCCAGGCAAGAGAGATGCTTGTCTTGGTTTGGTCAACAACACTCAGTTTTCGTGGGATTTGGGGTACCTCTGAGGCTTTGATGGGATCAAGGGTTGCTGTAGGCAAGCCAACACCATGTTCGTTTTCAGCAAGGACTCGGAAATAATAATTGCAACCCTCTTGAAGGTTCTCAACTTTGTATGATAATTTGTGGCAGTTTGTCACCACAGCTGCATAGGCTTTCCTGGTGCTTTCCCGCTTCTCAACAATATAGTTTCTGATTTTAGCTCCTCCATCCAACACAGGGGCATCCCATGTAAGTGTCACTGATTCACCAGTGATATCTTTCACTTTGAGGTTGACTGGGGCACTAGGTGTGTCAAGAACTCTAACGCTAATTAAAGCAGATTTTTCACCACTGGCGTTCTCTGCAGAAATAGTATATTTTCCACTGTCAAATCTGTTGACATTGTCAATCACAAGGGACGTGTAACTACTTGTCACTTCAACTTGTGCATTCTCCTTAATTGGACCTTCATCCTTTCCCCATTTGACTTCAGGTTGAGGTCGCCCTCTGATAGGAATGAACAGCCTGAGGGAACATCCAGCCTTAATGTTCACAACCTTTCTCAGGTCTGGGTCAATGTCCAGATCTGGTTCCTCAATCCTCTCCTCGACAAGAATTATTCCAGAGACATCTGCATGGTCTCCAACACCAAGCTTGTTGACAGCACAAACTCTGAACTTGTACAAATGCATTTCCTCCAATTTTCTAACTTCAAATCTTGTTTGTTTGATGCCACTTGGTGGAGTACAGATTGTCCACACGTCAGCAGGTTCTTCCTCTGTAGCTCCTTCTGCACTTCCTTTTTCTGCAGGTTCTGCCTTGGAAGGTGCTGCGTCTGCAGGTGCAGGTGCTGCTTCGGCGGGCTCTGGCTCGGTGGGTGCTACTTCGGCGGGTGCTGCCTCAGCAGGTGTTGCCTCAGCTGCTCTTTTTTCAGTGGGTGCTTCCTCTCCCTCAGCAGCTGGTGACTTAGTGGCCGGTTCCACAACGATGGATTGCTTAGTGAGAGATGCAGGAGATGGCACTTCGCATTTCTCCACAATGTATCCTTGAATCTCACATCCTCCGTCATATATAGGTTTGCCCCATGACAGGAAAACTGAAGTTTTGCTTATGTCAGTTACTTTAGGATTAATTGGTGCACCTGGTCTGAAGATTGGATCCAAAGCCTTGTAGAAAACTGTTGGGGAGCTTGGCTCTCCAACTCCAGAGACATTCTCAGCCAGAACTCTAAATTCATAAATATGACTTTCCATAAGTCCGGTGACTTTGTAGGTTAAGTCGGTAACTGTCTTCCTATTGCATCTGGTCCATCTCACACCCTCCTTATCGTGCTTCTCAATAATGTATCCAATAATATTACTGCCACCATCATATCCAGGAGCCTCCCAGGTAATCACCATTGAATCCTTTTTGACATCGGAAACCTCCAACCTACTTGGTGAATCTGGGGGAACGAATGGGTCTTTGACAGTCACAGCAATTGATTCCAGACCCATACTAAGTCCAAATTTGTTTACTGCCTGGACTTTGAAAATGTACTCATTTCCCTCCAAGAGTTTTGTAACCTTCAGATAATTTGACTCACACTTATTATCAACAACAGTCCAAACTAATCTGCTTGTCTCCCTTCTCTCTACAATGTAATGAGTGATTTTACTGCCGCCATCATATAGTGGGGATTTCCAAGCAAGGCAACATTGATCATTTGTGATGCCAGTGACAGAGATAGGACCTTGTGGTGCCCCAGGTTTATCCAGTACAACCACATTGATTTTCACTGACTTCTCGCCTCCTGGATTCTTTAGAAGTAAAGTGTACTTTCCTCCATCTTCAAGTTTAGCCTCTTTGACAGT
Organism: Salvelinus fontinalis; assembly: GCF_029448725.1. Classification (NCBI taxonomy): domain Eukaryota; kingdom Metazoa; phylum Chordata; class Actinopteri; order Salmoniformes; family Salmonidae; genus Salvelinus; species Salvelinus fontinalis. The sequence goes on along the minus strand of NC_074683.1, from coordinate 26,065,899 downwards.
CAACAAAGTGGTGCTGTCTGTATTTTTTATGTCTCTGGTGATAGTGTTTGCAAGGGGTGCCTCATGGCCGCTCTTCATCCAGAGGATTTCGGGTATTGGACTACCATGAACATCGGCATCGATTTTGAAGCCATCTCCAGCATTAACATAAACAGTTTGTGTGAACTGTGGGTCAATGCTAATACGAGGAGGGTCGATTTCATCTTTAGCAGTAATTGGTCCAGTGCTGTATGAGGGAAGGCTGAAAACACCTGCTGCGTTTCTTGCAATAACACGGAACTCATATTTCTGGTTCTCCACAAGGCTGGTTGCCACATACTCGGTTTCAATGATATTTGTGAAGTTGGTTTTGTTCCAGCGGCCCTCTGGCAACTCTTTCTTCTCTACAATATAGCCAGTGACTTTGGCACCACCATCATACTCTGGCTTTGTCCATGTGATTGTTACAGAATCCTTTGTTATCTTAGTAGCCTCAGGATCTCCGGGGGGATCGCAAGGATCCCTAGAAATGTGACCTTCGGAAAGTTTGCTAACTTTTCCAATTCCCACAATGTTTTCAGCGTAAACTCTGAATTCATATTCCTGTCCTGGTTCCAGGCCAGTGGTCTTGTAAGATGTATCCTGGATAAGAGACTTATTGAGCTTCACCCAGAGAATACTGTTTCTCTCTTTGCGCTCAAGATGATATCCCAGCACAGTGCTTCCACCATCATTAACAGGCTCATTCCACACAACTACCATGCTATCCTTTGTGGAAGACTGTACAGATGGTGTTCCTGGAGGGCCTGGTAATTTGAATGGATACTCAGCAACAACAGACCCTGAGGTCAGAGATGGGCCCTTTCCATACCTGTTCTGAGCTGTCACCCTGAACTGGTACTCTGAACCGTTTTTCAGCCTCGAAGCTTTAATCGTTGTTCTTGCATGATTTGGAGACACGACCAACCAAGTTTGTGTGGACGTGTCTCTCTTTTCTACAAGGTAGCTGTTGATTGTTGCACCACCATCATACTCTGGTGGAGCCCAGGAGAAAAGCACACTGTCAGTAGTAACAGCCTCAACTTTAATTGGGCCCTTTGGTGGTCCAGGTTTGTCAAGAACAACTACTGAGATGCATAAAGATGTATCCCCAGCGGTGTTTGCGAGTATGATTCGGTACTGACCAACATCTTCTCTGCATGCCTCTTTGATTTGAAGATTGATCAGTTTATCTGATCCTCCAAAGTTAACTCTGGTGGTACGCTTCATAGGTAGATTGTCCTTTATGAATGAAATAGTTGCTCGGGGACGAGCAATAAACGGAATCTGTACTGTCAAATCCTCTCCTGCTAGAACACTGAATGTGTTGAACAACATTTTAGCTGATGGGACAATCACAAGATCTTTAGCAATCACTGGCACACCAATTTGACGTGGATCACTTGTTCCTTTTTCATTTCTTGCTGCTACACGGAACATGTACTCTTCACCTGGTGTCAGTCCAGGGACAACTGCTTCTAATGTTTTGACAATGGAAGACTGGACCCATTTCTCGGCACCTTTGCTCAGCATCTCAACAACATAGCATACCACTCTACTTCCTCCGTCATGCTCTGGTTTCTCCCAAGACAGGGTGGCACTAGTCTTGGTAACATCGGCGAGGGTGATTTTGGCAGGAGGCTGTGGTTTTTCAGAAACTTTAACTGATTCACGGGTTTCAATTGGTAGGCCAATTCCATATTCATTTTCAGCTAAAACTCTGAAGTAGTAGTTACATCCCTCCTGCAGCTGGTCAACTTTCCAGGTGTTCTTATGACAGTTAGATTTTACAGTGGCATATGCTTTCCTTGTTGATTCACGTTTTTCAACAATGTAGTTCTTAATCTTTGCTCCACCGTCATTTACTGGAGCATCCCAGATAAGAGTGACAGATTCTTTAGTGACGCTGTTGATCTTGAGATTTTGCGGGGCACCTGGGGTATCTAGCACTCTGACATTCACAGCAGCTGTATTGGATCCATAACTGTTTTCTATTGTGAGCACGTACTTGCCACTGTCAAATCGGTTGACATTTTCCACCACCAGTGATGTGTAAGAAGTTGTGCTTTCAATGGTTGCTCTCGTAATAGGTTCACCATCTTCTTTGGTCCATTTTGCCTCGGGTGATGGTCTTCCTCTGATAGGTACAAAAAGTCTCAATGTGTTACAGGCTCTGATATTCACAACCTTCTTTAGCTCTGCATCCAGGTCAAATTCCGGTGGAAGCAGCCTGTCTTCAGCTCTCGGTGTGCCAGGAATAGTTGCTTCCTCTCCAATACCCTCACTGTTTACGGCAGAAACTTGAATCATGCACTCTTTGTCCTCTTCTAAGTTTATAAGGGTAAACGATGTACCCATTAGTCCTCCTGGCGGAGTAACAATTGTCCATTCCTCCTCCCCAGGAACGCAGGTCTCCACAATGTATCCTGTGATTTCAGAACCACCATCATAATTTGGCTTGTTCCATGCAATTGTAATGGATGACTTGGTTGTGTCCACGACTCTTGGGTTGCCTGGAGGGCCTGGTTCGTAGAGGGTGTCAGTAGCCTTGTAGAAAGGACTTGAATTGCTTGGTAAGCTTAATCCAGCTGCATTCTCTGCAAGAATTCTGAATTCATATTCATGTGTTACTTGAAGCCCAGTTACCTTGAACTGCAAGTCTTTTACTTTCTTCTTGTTGCATTTTACCCAGCGAAGACCAATCTTGTCTTTCCTTTCAATATTATAGTTTGTGATTGGAGTTCCGCCATCGTACTCAGGAGCCTTCCACATAAGAATCATTGAATCCTTAGTGATTATTGTTACTTCAGGATCCTTTGGAGGATCTGCTGGCACCCATGGATTGTTTGCAATAGTTGGCGCAGATTCTAGAGGCTCTCCGACTCCATATTTGTTGACTGCCATTACTCTGAATATGTACTCATTTCCTTTGAGTAACTTGTTCACCTTAAATTGAGTATCAGTTAAGCCTGAGGCCGAATTTGTCCATGCAAGCCTGCTTGATTCACGCTTTTCAATCACATAATGGTCAATCTCTGCACCACCATCATCTGCGGGTGGAGCCCATTCCAAAATACAGTTGTCAGATGTGATATCTGACACCACCAGGGGTCCTCCAGGTGGACCTGGTCTGTCAAGGACTTTGATATTAAAGATATGCTTGGCAAACCCGCCAACATTTGTGGCAGTCAGAACAAATTCACCTCCATCTCTTCTTAACGAGTCTTTGTTAATCAGAGTTGTTGTTAAGTCAGTCATTTTAATTGTCAATTTCATCGTATTTTCAATATCCTTTCCACCCTTGGTCCACACCATCGATGGTAGTGGTTGGCCTGCAACATCTGCATCAAGTTTGAAGTTTTCCCCTGCTTTCAGTAGAATCACATCCTTGAATTTGGCATCAACCATGATTCGTGGTTCCACAATATCATCTGTGCAGGTGATGGGATCCGATGGCTCAGATGGTTCACTTACTGAACCAGCTGCATTTTTGGCAAGTACACGGAATTCATAGGCCTCATTCTGAGTTAACCCACTTACAGTGAAAGTGGTCTCAATGATGTTTGTGAAGTTGGCCCTCATCCAACGACCAGCTGGTAAGTCTCTCTTTTCCACTACGTAGCCAGTAATCTTGAACCCACCGTCATATTCAGGCTTTGTCCATTGAATTGTTACTATATTCTTGGAAACAAAGATTGGCTCTGGTTGACCTGGTGGATCCACTGGATCAAGGGCTAGCATTGCTTCTGAAGCCTTGCTTGGTTTACCAATTCCAGCCATGTTTTCAGCAGTGACGCGGAATTCATATGCAACTCCATCTTCCAGTCCACTTGATTTGAATTGATTATCTTTCACCATGGATTTGCTGATCTTTTGCCAAAGGATGCTGCTTCTCTCTTTCCTCTCAATGTGATATCCAATGACTTCACTTCCACCATCATAAACAGGTTCATTCCAGCCAATTGTCATTGTGTCTTTGGTAAAGGCCACAACCTTTGGAGTGCTAGGTGGCCCAGGGGGTTTGAATGGATATGCAGCAACCACTGACTCTGAGATGATTGGTTGACCAGCACCATATCTGTTTTTAGCTTTGACTCTGAACTGGTATTCCGCACCAGTCTTCAGACGAGTAGCTTTAAATATTGTACGGATTACTGATGATGTCAATTCTACCCATGACGTTCCCGTAGTTTCCCTTAATTCAACAATGTAATTGTTGATTGGTACACCTCCATCATTCTCAGGTGTCCCCCAAGAGATGACAGCATAGGTACGGGAGATTTCATCTATTTTTATTGGTCCCTTTGGAGGTCCAGGGACATCGTGCACTTTTACTATGATGGTATCTGTCACTGAGCCAACTATGTTCTTCCCTGTCATGCCATAATGTCCTGTGTCACTCCTTATGCATTCTGTTATATTCAGGATACTTGTGGTTGCAGTACATTCAGTGATTATTCTTGGGGTTATCTTGAGGTGCTGACCATCTTTCGTCCATGAAACAGTTGGTTTTGGACGTCCCATAACTGGTATCTCAACTTTAATCTCATCTCCTGCCCTGGCAATGACAATTTTCTGGCATATTCCACGCAGGTCAAATTCTGGCATTGTTATTGTTTCCTTGATAGTAACAGGCTTGCTGTCACAAGGACCACTTCTTCCGGAGTGGTTTACAGCCATGACACGGAATATATACTGTTCATTTTCATTCAGGTTCTTCACTATGAAGTCCATAGTCTTGACAGTTGTCACATGGGACCACTGGTCTCCTCCCTTCTTTTGAGCTTCAAGGACATATCCAGTAACTCTACTACCACCGTCATGTTTTGGCTTTGTCCATGCAAGACTGACAGCGGTCTTGGTGACATCTGTAGCATAAACACTCTCAGGGGGTGTTGGTGCTTGAGATGCTCGAATTGGATCTGTAGTCTCAACCGACTCGCCAATTCCGTACTCATTTTCAGCCGATACTCTGAAGTAATATTCTGACCCTTCTGCTAGATCAGGAATTCTAACTGTGCTGTTTGGACAAACTGATATTATGGTGGAATATGCTTTGCGTGTTGACTCTCTCTTTTCAATGATATAGTTTGTTATCTTTGAACCACCATCGATAAGCGGCAGTTCCCATTGAAGAGTGATGCTCTCTTTGTCAATGTGCTTTGGCTTCAGATTAATTGGTGGTCCAGGTGAATCCAGAACTCTCACATTGACATGAGCAGTCTTCTCTCCTGCAGCATTCGTAAGGATCAAGTTGTATCTTCCTGCATCATTTCTTGTGCAGTCAGGGATGACAAGCATAGTGTATGACTCTGTGCTGTCAATGTTAGCACGTCCTCTGAGTGGTGCGTCTTCGCCCTTCGTCCAGGCTACTTCAGGAGCTGGGCGACCTTTAATGGGAACAAATATGCGGATGGAACATCCCGCCCTGACAACAAGGGTTCTTCTCAGCTCAACATCCAGTTCAAAGTCTGGCTCTTCTTCACGTTCAATAATTTCAACCAGTTCTTCAGTTTGTGCTGGTTCACCAACTCCCTCTGCATTCATTGCACTGACTCTGAAGTGGTATTTTGCTCCCACTTTCAAGTTAGGAATAACAAATTCTGTAATTCTCAGTGAAGCAGTTGGTGTGTCCTTGAACCATTCCTCTTCTCCATCTTTTTTATGCTCAACAAAGTACCCTGTGACTTCAAGCCCACCATCTTCAAGTGGTTTCCCCCAGAAGAATGTTGCAGAAGTCTTTGTTGTGTCTGTAATTCTTGGGTTGATTGGAGGTCCAGGTGCATCTAAAATAGTAATAGAAGTGATCAGTATATGATTAAAAGATAACATTAAGGCAAATCCCTATATATAATGATTCAATATTACAACAATGACAGAGATTAGATATCTAAAAGTGAAGTAAGTAAAGTGGAATGACTACGTAAATATGACTACATAAAAGCAACATATATGGATAGATGCAGATTTCTTTTACTCACATTTAACAGTTTTGGTCGTAACAGACAATGATGGTTCACTTGGCTCTCCGAAGCCTGCTTTGTTCTCTGCAACCACCCTGAATTCATATTCAACTTTCTCTGTGAGTCCCGTTACTTCATATGAGAGTTCAGCAATGGACTTCTTCGCTGCCCTAACCCATCTCATGCCCTTTCTTTCTTTCTTTTCAACCATGTAGCCTGTGATGTCGCTACCACCATCATCAATTGGTCTTTTCCAGTTGATTTTGACATGGTGTCCTCCAATCTCTTCAATCTCTGGTTTTGATGGAGGACCAGGGGGACCTGCAAACAAAATATATCACAGTATTTAGGATGCATTAGTGAAAATATACATAACCATGATTCAATCCAACTAAATGAAACAAGTCAGTTTTACATACCAAATTGGTCCACCATCTTAGCTGGCCCAGACACTGCTGCTTCTCCAGGACCATAGTGATTAACTGCCTTCACACGGAAGATGTATTCATTTCCCTGGATTAGCTTCTTGGCAATATAGTGGCAGTCAAGTACTTTTTCTGAAAGAATGGTCCAAAGGAGGCGGCTTGTTTCTCTCTTCTCCAGGGTGTAATATTTAACTGGACATCCACCATCTTCAGTTGGTGGTGTCCATGTCAGTGTGACCTTCTCAGACGAAACTCCACTGACCTCAATAGGACCCGGAGCTGCGGGAACGTCCAAAACCTTCACTTTCACAACTTCTTCTGTGACACCAAATGGATTGCTGGCTGTAATTGTGTATTCTCCAGAATCCGATCTCCCGGCGTATTTGACAGTCAATGTCGAGGACGTTGCAGTGGACTCAATCTGGCAGATATCTGAAGGCTTGAAGTATTTTCCACCCTTAGACCACACTGATGTTGGTGGGGGTTTGCCTACAATACTTGTTGCAGTTATGACGATGTGGTCACCCGCTCTGACTGTGAGTCCCTCTTTTACAGTGGAATCAATAGTGATGGTTGGTGCCTCTGTTGAATAAATCAATATAGTAATTACCTTCATGGTAGTAAACACACCACATTCTGTTACTTAATTTCATGATTAATAATACAATCATCAATATAAATATATATCTTACCGTATTCATCCTTGCACACAAGTGTATCTGTTTGTTCAGAGGGAGGGCTCAATGCTCCAGCGGCATTTTTTGCCCTGATTCTGAACTCAAACTTGCATCCCTCCTGCAGCTCTTTCACGGTGTATGCTGTGTCTACAACATTCACATTGTTAGCCTTTTGCCAGATCTTGGAAGGCAAATCACGTTTTTCCACAATGTAGCCTGTCAGTCTGTGTCCACCATCGTACTTGGGCTCAGTCCACTGAAGTGTTACAGTACTTCTTGTGATGCTGATCACATCAGGTTTTCCAGGGGCATCTGAAATACAAACAAGAAGGATGCTCAATGTGATTGGAAGACAAAACCTTGTTTATTCCAGCGAAAATATTACAATAACAAATTACCAAGTTGACAAACTAGACACAATCCAATCTGGCCTATGGATGCTATGGGACACCTGAATGAACAATGAACCTTGAAAAATATTCCACTTACCAATTGGATCCAAGGCAACATGCGCCCCAGTTGGTGGACTTGCTCTGCCAACACCGGCCAGATTCGTGGCCATGACTCTGAATTCATATTCCAGTCCTTCAGTTAAGCCGGTGACCTTGTGTTCCTTCAACTTAATGGCTCCCCCTGACCTCTTCCACAGCATGCTGTTCCTCTCCTTGAACTCAACATGGTAGCCTGAAATCACAAGGGTGCATAGATTGTTATGATTGATAATCAGAATCATTATTATTCGCCAAGTACATGTACCAGGAATTTGACCTGGTAATGTTGTGCTGACGTCCCCTTTCAATTAACCGAACACACTAACAGAATTTAGACAAATATACACAAAATCATTCACTTGACAACTCCCACCTGCATTAACTCAGAAAACATAGAGTTGCTACTGTATGCTAAAAAAGACACTTGTACTCTACCAGTAATTGGAGAGCCTCCGGTCTTCCTTGGGTCAGACCAGGCCAAGAATGATGAATCATGACGCATACTCATGATCACAGGTGCAGGTGGTGCCTCAGGTACATCTGGAAAGGAGCGATAACATTACAATCAGTCAACAATATCCAAATTACATTTGATGACAAAAAATGATCTATACAATTTAGAAGAAAACTTAACTTACTGAATGGATGTTTGGCAACAATAGGCTCGGATTTGAGTCCTTCACTAGCACCATGCTTGTTCTGTGCACAGACTCTGAAGATGTATTCCGTCTCCTCATGAAGACCTGTCACTCTGAAGGTGGTAGTATTGGAAACTGCTTCAATATCGGTAGCAATGCTAACCCACATGTTGGTTACGGAATCCCTCTTCTCAAGAGTATAGTTGGTTATCTCTGATCCACCATCATCCTTAGGTGCAGTCCATCTCAGGGTGCACCCATCTGCAGTGACATCCTTAAACTTCATTGGTGCGACAGGCATTCCTGGTTTGCCAACCACCCTAATGAAGATGGTGGATTCCTTTACTCCAGAAATGTTTTTCAGTGTGACTGTGTACTTAGAGGCATCGCTCCTCTGGCAGTCACGGATCAGGAGGGTAGTGTTGACTGCTGTGGATTCTGCACACACTCTTCCAGTATCGGTCAAATCCTCATCCTCGCCCTTCTTCCAGGAGCATTTAGGAGTAGGTTTGCCGTAGAGTGGGAGCTTGATGCGGACTATACTTCCCTCCTTTGCAATGTAGCACAGATTGGGAATGCCCCGCAAGTCAACTCCAGGATGAACTAGGAAAGACAGAGGACAAGAATAGGGTTAATATCTGCCGGTGAAAAACAATGGTCGTGAGATAAATCACAGACAGTTCATGAGGAGGAATTCCTTATGGGGCCTGGTCAAAAGTAGCGCACTATATAGGGAAAGGGGTGCCATTTGGGATGCAGATAAAGACTTACTGATCTGGTCTTTAGCCACCACATCCAGCTCCTTGTACGGACTGTCACCAGAGTCATTTACTGCTTTGACTCTGTACTTATATTCTTTTCCTTCCACCAGATCCTTGGCACTGTACTGCATGTTCTTGGAACTCATTAGCTCCTTCCAGTTATCATCTCCATTCATAACCTCAAGCACATACACAATGATGCGGCTACCGCCATCACTGAGAGGTTTCTTCCATCCAAGGGTGCATCCTTGCTTTGTGATCAACAAGGGCTTGAAGTCCATGACTGGCCCAGGTTCCTCTGTAATATCAAATGAGATTAGAAGAACATTCTCTCCACACAAAACAATGTAGATTATATTAGATATAATGCATGATCACTCACCAGACGCTCTTACTGAATCTGCGGTTTCACATGCCTCACCAACGCCATACTCATTCACAGCCTTTACTCTAAAACAGTAAGATCTACCAGCCTCCAAATCAGGGATCTTGAGAGTGTTTTTGGCATAGTTATCCTTAACTAGAGACCAAGCTTTTCTCTCTGCATCACGCTTTTCAATAATGTAACTGGTCACTTCGCTTCCACCATCAATAAGAGGAGTATCCCAAAGGATCTTTGCACTGTCCTTTGTTGTCCCCTTTACCATGAGATTGACTGGTGGCCCAGGGGTATCTGTATGTCAGATAGATAAATACATTAAGTATTACAGATTAAGCCATATTTATTTACGATCTCATGAATCGAGTCTTAAATACAATAATTTATGCTTACCGTAAACCTTGACAACAATTGTATACATCTTCATTCCGCTGCGACTTTCAAGACTCAGGATATATTTGCCCGCATCATATCTGTTGCAACTCTGGACTAACACCACAGTGTCAGTGTCGGTGCTCTTGATAACGATGCCTTGTCTTTCCTTGATGTTGCTGTTCATTTTTGCCCAGATCACCTTGGGAGTGGGACGACCCTTTATTGTGGCGAAAAGTCTCATTTGGGACCCAGCACGGAGCTCCAGAACCTCCTTCAGGTCAGCACTGAGTTCTGCCTCAGGAGCAACTGAAATCAAAGCAAGAAAACTTGTTTCAATCTACACAATGTTGGTTGTGTACATAGACTTAATTGTAAGCTCATTATAAACTTGAATACTTGAAAAACAAAGTTAATAAATATACATTGTGATAGAGGTGAGTTTCCCCCCTTACTTTGTAAAGCATTTTGCGCAGTAGAAAAGCTATGTATAAATCCAATCAATTATTATTATTATTATTATTCTTACATATTTTTTTTATTTTTTTATTTTACCGTTATTTTACCAGGTAAGTTGACTGAGAACACGTTCTCATTTGCAGCAACGACCTGGGGAATAGTTACAGGGGAGAGGAGGGGGATGAATGAGCCAATTGTAAACTGGGGATTATTAGGTGACCATGATGGTTTGAGGGCCAGATTGGGAATATAGCCAGGACACCGGGGTTAACACCCCTACTCTTACGATAAGTGCCATGGGATCTTTAATGACCTCAGAGAGTCAGGACACCCGTTTAACGTCCCATCCGAAAGACGGCACCCTATACAGGACAGTGTCCCCAATCACTGCCCTGGGGCATTGGGATATTTTTTTAGACCAGAGGAAAGAGTGCCTCCTACTGGCCCTCCAACACCACTTCCAGCAGCATCTGGTCTCCCATCCAGGGACTGACCAGGACCAACCCTGCTTAGCTTCAGAAGCTGATATGATCCTAAAGTTAGCCTACAGTATACTCATTCAATCGGGTTAGTATTAAAATGTTAGCATACCCAAAATGTCCTTTGCTACATGTTTGTCTGGCACTTCGCATGTTTCACTGAAGCCCACTTTGTTCACGGCAGACACACGCAGTTGATATTCAGATTTATCAATGAGGTTCTGAACAAGGTAGAATGTGTCCTGGAGGTTCTTGGGCACGTTGCATCTGATCCAGTCTGTTGCGTCTGTTCTCTTGCATTCAACAAGGTATCCCAGGATGGCACTGCCTCCGTTATTGGCTGGTTTAGTCCAGGTCAGGCTAATCGTGCTGTGGCTGACGTCAGTGACCATCGGGTTCACAGGGGGTCCAGGAGGATCTATTGAGGAGCACATTTATGTTATATAAAAGGTCATTCTAAATAAATATATATTTGAACATAATATAAAATCTACAGAGGGCAACATTACGGTAAAAGGTATTTAACAGAAGCTTTCATCTAAAGCGACTTACAGTCATGTGTACACACATTTTACATATAGGTGGTCCCGGGAATTGAACCCACTACTCTGGCGTTAAAAGCTCCATGCTCAACCAATTGAGCTACAAAGGACCATTAAAAGTAAGTATAAAAATGTATTTAATGTATATACACTGGGTGTACAAAACTTGAAGAAGGCCTTCCTAATATTGAGTTGCACCCCTTTTTGTCCTCAGAACAGTCTTAATTCATCGTGGACTCTACAAGGTGTCGAAAGCGTTCCACAGGGATGCTGGCCCATGTTGATTCCAATGCTTCCCACAGTTGTGTCAAATTGGCCGGATGCCCTTTGGCAGATCTTAAACCAAACCTGTGCGAATGGCACCTACTACCTTAACCCCGTTCAAAGACACTTACATTTTTGTCTTGCCCATTAACCCTCTGAATGGCACACATACATAATCCATGTCTTCATTATCTCAAGGCTTAAAAATCTTTATTTAACCGGTTTCCTCCCATTAATCTACAGTGATTGAAGTGGATTTAACAAGTGACATCAGTAAGGGACCATAGCTTTCACCTGGATTCATCTGGTCAGTCTATGTCATGGAAAGAGTTCTTAACGTTTTGTACACTCAGTGAATATATTAAAAGTATATTAAATAAATATCAAGTATACATTTTAATATTACAAGTAAATATAAATGTACATATTATAGGTAGATATCAAGCTACATATTATAGGTGCATTGTCATCCAGAATGATGTTGGGTAAATTGTTTTAATAAGTTTGGATACTTACTGATAGGATCGTGGGCTGAAGCCACAGTGGATGGCTCACTGGGTTTGCCAAGGCCAGCGTTGTTCAGGGCAATTACTCTGAATTCATACTCTGCTCCCTCTGACAGACCAGCAACTTCCAGGGTTCTCTCTATCAAGGCTTTCCTGTTCAGTTTCGTCCAGTTGACTTCCTTGGTTCCCTTCTTCTCCACCATGTATCCTAAGATGGTTGACTTGCCATCATCGGCTGGTTCCTTCCAGCTAACGGTCATGTGCTCTTTGGTGATGTTTGTGATGACTGGTGCCTCACATGCCCCAGGGACAGCTAAAAATAATGATTCAAGTATTAAACAAACACAGTTCTAGAGGCATTGTGCTGTGTGATAAGCGTGTCTGTTAAAGTATTTACTGCATTAAAACTACTGCATTAAAGTATATGAAAAAAGTAAATAGAAATCTTACTGAATGGATTCCTGGCATAGACGGGATCAGTCAAGATGGCTTCTCCAACCCCAAATCTATTCTCTGCGCGGACGCGGAACTGGTACTCTCGTCCCTCAATCAGTTTCTTTGTGGTGAGTTCAAACACATCACCCTGAATATGGGCTGCGACCTGAGCCCATTCAGCTCTACTGGTCTCACGTTTGTCAACAATGTAGTTTGTGATGTCCGAGCCTCCATCTGCAATAGGCGCCTCCCAACTAATCTGGACACTATTGGCAAACACGTCACCAAACTTGACAGAGACTGGTGGACCGGGGACATCTAAGAAGAAGAATATGTTTATGTTTCTTGATTATAATAAATGTAATATGTTTCTAGTTGAAAAAACAAATATCTTGAAATATATCTTTGTCTGTCTTTATACTTACCGAAAACCGTTAACTTAATTTCTCCAGTTTTGGATCCACTTGCATTTTCTGCCAAAATAGTATACTCTCCTGTGTGTTCCTTTGTTGCTCCAAGAAGCTCTATGCTGAAGAGATGTCTCAACTGGGACATCTTCAACATCTCAGAAGCTCTCAATACTTCCTCTCCCCTCTTCCATGTAACCTTGGGCATCGGTTTTCCAAACACCTCTGCCTCAAGAAGTACATTTGCTCCAGCCTTCACTGGCTTAAGCCTCTTCATTGGGATTCCAATTTCTACTCTTGGTGGCACTGAAATGATAATTGAGACATGGTCAGAAATGCACTAAAATCCAATCAAATCGATGGTATATACATATATTTGCTTAATTTAGAGGAAACAAATGTCAATGCAATATTCCTACCCTTCTCTGCAGAGACCAGAACTGGGTCTGTGATGTCTGATGCCCGGCTCATGTTGACAGCTGTCTTTGCGATGACTCTGAACTGGTACTCCATGTCTTCCTCCAGTCCAGTTGCAGTGTACTCTTCTCTGGGTACATTCTGACTGCTGGTGTTGCAACGGACCCATTTGTCTCCAGGGAGCCTCAGGGCCTCAACATAATATCCAATGATCTTGCTTCCACCGTCATTCTTTGGTCTAGTCCAGACCAAGTTGACTGCATTCTTGGTAACATCGAGAACCTCTGGTTTGCCTGGTGTGTCTGTGCAGGAATAAATCAAGTACACAATGTTTGAGGAAGAAGTCGTACGAGTTATGTATCATAATAGGAAAAAAGGAATTAAAAATACACATACCAACTGGTGTTCTTGCTGTGACAAAGTCAGACTTCTTGCTTGGCTTACTCTGTCCAGCACGATTGATGGCAGATACTCTGAAGTTGTATTCCAAGCCCTCAATAAGGCCTGCACAGGGATATTCCGTTGATCTGACAACTGAGTCGTTAGCCTTGACCCAAAGGAGGCTGTTCCTCTCTTTGCGTTCAATGTAGAAGCCAGTAATAGGGCTGCCACCATCGCTCTCAGGTCTGTCCCAGGCTACAAACATACAGTCCTTGTTGACCTTGGTGATGTGGCAGTTTAAAGGCTCACTGGGCACATCTATTGAAAAAATAAATCAAATAAAAACAAGTTTTAGATTAAGTGAACGATACAACAATACAACAGAGTTTTATTAGATTTTTTGTGCAAAACCCACCGAAGGGGAATTTGGCAATCATCCTGTCCGATGTAAGGGGGTCTGAGATTCCAAAGCGATTCTCAGAACGGACACGGAAGATGTATTCCTTTCCAGGGATGAGCTTTCCCAGTCTGCAGCCAGTCTTGCCACAGGACGATACAGCGTTTACCCAGTCGCCTCTGATCACGTCACACTTCTCCACTACGTAGTTTGTAATCTGGCTTCCGCCATCTTCAATTGGTGCTTTCCAAGAGAGTGTGCAGGCATCAGCGTCAATGTCACTGATCTCAAATGGAGGCTCAGGCGCTCCGGGGATATCTGAAACATTAATATACAGTCATTATCAGCATTCACATCTAACACAATTTTAATTTGAATAGTTTGAAAATAGAACCGACTAATTATTTTATGCAATTAAGATACAAACCTCTGATGATGATTTTAATATGCTGATCTACTTTAGCACAGCTGTTCTCAGCAACCAAACTGTATAGTCCACTGTCGGTTCTGGACACGTCTTTGATGATGAGCACACACATGTTTGCAGATTTGTGCACAGCAAGACGACTAGAGGAAACAACATTGTCTTCTCCTCGCATCCATGTGCAGGTTGGTGCTGGCTTTCCAGACACAAGAGCTTCCACTCTGAGTTTAGCTCCTGCTTTGGCAGACACAGCCTCCGCCATCATAATCTTGGGTTCCACTGAAAACCAAATAAAAAGGAATTTTTTGTTAACTTGATTTGATGAAAAATAATCCCTCATCACACACAAAAATCACAATTCTATTACGGTATGTGTGGATATGTTGTGAATAACATTGGTTGCAAAAAAAGAAAACTTACGCATCTGTTCCTTGATCTCATAAGCGTCCCTAGTTTCAGTGTACGAACTGCGACCCATGATATTTCTTGCAGCCACACGGAATCTGTACTTCATACCCTCCTTGAGTCCACTAACTGAAAGGGTTAAATTTTTAACAGTTGTGTATGCCATCCATTGTGGTTCTGGCTTCTCTTCCGCTGGTTCTTCCACAGGTGCAGGTACAGGTTCCGGAGGAGGAGCAGCTTCCTCTCCCTCTACTGGTTCTGCTGGTTCTGGTTCTGGTTTGGGTGGGATGAGCCCCATGTATTCAACTATATAACCATCTATCTTAGCTCCTCCATCACCCAATGGTTTCAGCCATCCCAGAAGTGCACTGTTCTTTGTAATTTCCAATACATCAATCTTCGGGCATGGTTCAGGTTTGCCTGGGAAGAAGAAAACCAACAAAAAGTTGTCAAAATTCAGGCTTAAATAATTGAAGGCTAGGCTTCTAGTGCATCTAATGAATGGTTCTTAGATCATTAATGAAACAGTCAAACAAAAGGGTACTTACTGACAGGATCAGATGCCATGTAGGACTTTGGCGAGACCTTCGCAACTCCAGGACCATATTCATTCACAGCCGTGACTCTAAAGAAATACTCTGTGCCTGAAACAAGTTTCTTGACGTTGGTTTCAGTCTGTTCAATATTGTTTGCGACTGGTCCCCAGGTCTTGCGGTCGATTTCACGCTTCTCAATAATGTAATGAGTGACTGCACTGCCACCATCGTTCTCAGGGGGTGACCATGCCAGTTTGGCGGACGTCTGTTTAATATCTGTGGCATCCAGACCCACTACAGGCCCTGGGGTATCTGTTGAGGGGAAAAACATGTAATCACATTGACATATTTATGTAGTACAACATATTATAAGATTATGGGCAGATATTCAAACTGCAAGCAGCAATAGAGCAATGCAGTAGTTCTGAGATGAGCGAAAACACACTACTTACCCAGTACTTTGACATTGACAAACACTGCCTTCTCCCCAGCTGGGCTGGACAGGGTCAGGGAGTATTTGCCTGAATCATCCCGTGTACTTTCAGGGATAACCAGGAAGGTCATTGTGTCAATGATGTCCACATGGCCCTTCCTGACAACGTTATCGACACCCATTCTTCTCCAGGAGACTTTGGGAGCTGGTCTTCCCTTGATGGTTGCCACCAGTCGGATGGGACATCCGGCCCTGACTGTCAGACCCTCCTTCAGACTAGCATCCATGTCAATTTCAGGTGCCTCTGTTGGTCGAAGAAGGTGTAGATAGATGTATTAGTGTGATGATACACTAATGATCTTTCACACAATGTAATTAAACTGAAATATGCCACATTAAACAAACTGTAGTACTATTTACTATTCACTGACTAAGTCGCTCGGGATAAGCCCATCTGCTAAATTACAAAAATGTGAATGTAAAATGTAAATGTATTTTAGGACTCACCAAGGATATCCTTGGGTTGCACGGGCATCGTAAGGTCCGCCGTTAAGCTCATACCGCATTGATTTTGAGCAGAAACGCGGAATTCATACCATTCATGATCATCCAGACTGGAGACAGTGAATTCACATACAATTAGCTGGGCTGCGACATTACACCTCTTCCACACCGTATCCTTGTTTCCCTTGATCCTCATTTCCACCACATAACCAATGATAGGAGCTCCACCATCACAAACAGGCTTTGTCCACTTCAGTGCTACTGAGGTCCTTGTACTGTCACCAACCTTCAGATTTGTTGGAGGGGCTGGGACATCTGAAAATGTCAAAACGAAATAAACAAACTGCATATTAACACAGATACTTTGGATATGCAAAGGCTAAAGCAAAACCTTTGTGAATGTATGATTTTATAATATTTAGATCTGCTGTACTATACATACCAAGAGAATCTCTGGCGGCGAGTGATCTTGAGGGTTTGCTTGGTTCACCAAGTCCTATTTCATTCTCAGCCCTGACGCGGAACTGATATTCATGATCACGCAGCAAACCAGTGACAGTCAGTTGGGTCGAATCAATGGAATGCTTTGTGCAAGGAGACCATCGTACTCCGAATTCTTCCTTTTTCTCCAGAATGTAACCAGAGATTTTCTTTCCACCATTATTCTCAGGAGGGTTCCATGTAACGGTCATCTCCTCCTTGGAGATCTTGATAACTTCTGGTGCTTCTGGAATGCCAGGTTTACTGAATTCGGTCCTTGCCACAATAGGTGCGCTCTCCACTGCAGGACCTGCCCCCATCTTGTTTTCTGCACGCACCCTGAATATATATTCATTTCCTTCTACAAGGCGGGTTACTTTAGCAGAGTTGGTGATCACAGCAGAAGAATGTATGGACCACACCATTCTCTTCTTCTCACACTTTTCTATGATGTAGTTATAAATTTCACATCCACCATCATCTTCTGGCATATCCCATGTCAACATGCACCTATCCACTGTAACACCATTTACAACTAGGTTGCTGATAGGACCAGGTCTATCAAGCACACACACATTCGCCCACCCAGTGGCTGTTCCAGCACTATTGGTAGCAGTGATGTTATATTTTCCAGTATCTCCACGTCTTGAGTTTGTCAACAGGAATTTAGAGAATTCTACACCGGCTTCTATTTGGAGCCTTGGGCTCTTGGTGATGTCCCCTGTGTCGTTCTCCTTTGTCCACTTTACTTCCGGAGCTGGTTTTCCCTTGACATCAGCTTCAATCGGAATGGCGTCACCGGCATTAACCACTAGAGTCCATTGCAACTTCATCTTGATCTCTGGCACCACTAACTGTTCTTTAACCTCAACCTCAGCAGTTGTCACCCAGTTGCTCTCACCTCCTTCATTCTTTGTCTGTACCCTGAACTGGTAAATTTCGTTTTCAATGCACTTGTCTGCCATGAAGTAAGTTTCCTTAATCGCACCCTTGTGCAGTCTCTCCCATTCTTCTGCCACTTTAGGTTTCTTTTCAACATGGTAGCCCAGGTTACGGCTGCCACCATCATAGTCTGGTCTCTTCCATTTCAGGAAGACGAATGTCTTGCCGATCTCAGAGATAATGAAGTCAATAGGGTCACCAGGCTTCTCAATGGGATCAACAGCAAGGATGGCTGTTTTGGTCTCTGTTGAAGGTCCAGCACCAATTTTGTTCTCTGCACTCACACGGAAGAAGTATTCACAACCCTCATGGAGTGGTGCCTTCATAAGGCGTTTGGTGCAATCATTTGATACCACTGTCCAATTCCTTTGACTAGGTTGACGGCTCTCAATAATGTACTGTGTTATTTCAGTTCCTCCATTATCCTCTGGGTTCTCCCAGGAAACCATGCAGGATTCTTTTGTCACGTAAGTGGTCTTCAGATTCTGACAGACGCCTGGAGTGTCAAGCACATTCACAATAATGGTAGCCTGTGCTTGACCACTGCTGTTTTTAGCAAGGATAGCATACTTTCCGTAATCTTGCCTTACTGCATCTGAAATCACCAGCTCAACCAGAGGGTAGTTGTTGTTCATCTCAGTACGCCTGTCTATGCCTAGAATCTTGGCATCCTTAGACCAAGTGATATCAGGATCTGGTCTACCTTTAACTCTAGTAACAAGGTTGATACTCTGTCCCACCCTAACTGTCAGAAGGTCACGGCAAGCAACATCAACTGTCAGCTCTGGGGGAACCAAAATGTCCTTGGCAAGGACTGTTTCTGAGAGCTCTGTAGGTTTTCCATCTCCAATAATATTGGAAGCGCTAATGCGGAACCTGTATTCCATGCCCTCAGTAAGTCCCATTGCTCTAAATGCGCACATCGGGATGAGATCCTTATGAACTTTCTCCCATTTGGTGCTGGCTGATTTCTGACATTCAACTATATAACCTAAGATGGGGCTGCCTCCATCTCTTGTTGGCTTGGTCCACACCAAGTCAGCATATGACTTGCTCCAGTCCCTCAGTTTAGGGTTTAATGGGGGTCCTGGCTTAGTAATAGGACGAGTGCACTTCACTGGATCTGATACAGGAGAGGGCTCGCTGACACCAGCAACGTTCTCAGCAAAGATTCTGAACTCGTAGCTGTTGTTCTCGAACAGACCTGATGCTCTGTATCGGAGATCCAATACAGGTGTCTTGTTGACGCGGATCCATTTCCCTGTCATTTCTCTGCGCTCTACTACATAGCCACTGACTGGACTGCCACCATCAAATTCGGGCAGAGTCCATTCTATGGTCACAGCATTCTCTGTGATATCAGAGCAGGTTGGCTGGCCTGGAGGGCCAGGTGGATCAAACATATGTTTGGCAATAGTGGGAGGACTCTCAAGTCCAGCACCAATGCCCACCTTGTTTTCTGCACGGACACGCAGAATATATTCACGACCTTTCTCCAATCGAGAAATTTTAGCCTTTGTACCAGTGCATCCTGAGCACACAACTGACCATGGTTCCCAAGCCTTTTTGGTATCCTTCTTTTCAACAATATAACACGTCAAAGGAGTGCCACCATCATCTTTAGGTGGTCTCCAGTTGATGACCATGTGGTCAGGGGTAACTTCAAGGATGTTGATCGGGCCAATGGGGGCACCTGGGACATCGAGCACAGTGACGTGCAGAGCAACAGTCTTGCTTCCAGCAGAGTTTGCCACGGTGAGGAGATACTCTCCAGTGTCACCTCTGACACATCCAGTGATGGTGAGAGATGTGTTCATGCCCTCAGTGTCAATCTTGACATTGCCCTTTGTTGCCAGTTCCTTTCCGTCACTCACCCACTTGGCTGTGGGAGTAGGAATTCCTTTCATGACTGCTGGGAGTACGATAGTGCTTCCAGCCTTGACAATCAAACCCTCAATAAGCTTCACATCCACTGAAATAGTTGGTGGCACTGAAAAAGAAAAAATAAGGTATCAATGTTAGACTTTGAGGCATGTGGGCTGTCATCATTTACTTTAGATTTGATCATTGGTGAAGGATTAAGTTTCCCCCTTAATATGTAAGCGCTTTGGGTGTCTAGAAAAGCACTTTATAAATCAAATAATTTATTTATTTATTATTAATCAAAGAAGTCTTACAGAGTTTCTCCTGGCAGGTTACAGGGACACTGGTGTCTGGACGGCTCACGCCAACAGCATTCTGGGACTTCACACGGAACCTGTATGTCTTTCCCTCCTCCAGTCCAGTGACATGGCTATGAGGATTGGTGACAGTCTTGAAGGTGACCCAGTCTTTTCCCTCACCCTCCTGGTGCTCAACGATGAATCCAGTGATCTCACTTCCTCCGTCGCGGTCTGGCCAATCCCATTGGAGCCAGACTTCAGTCTTGTCTACGTCGATGTGATGTAGATTCTTTGGTGGACCAGGTGGATCTGAAAGTCATTCAATTTTGAAAATCAAACGATGAATAGTAATAGATGGTTGATAAACATTTGGGAAATTGTCACCGAAGTGTTCAAAAACATATAGAATATAACTTTATTATCCATCTGAGGATGGCAAATATTTTTCTACCGTCCTCCGATTGGCAATAACATTCTAATCTATTTTATCCCTTACAGAAAAACACATGATTTCACATGTGGAAAATCATATGATATCACGTGAAATTTCTCATGTGAAGTCATGTGAAAACAATTGTTTTTGGAACACTTCCGTAAGGGTATTACATTCTATTCCATTCTTGTTATCATCAGTACTCACAAAGAGGATCAACAGCCTTGATCGGCGTCTTAGTCATGACGTAGGAACCTCTGCCAAACTGGTTCTCAGCAGCAACACGGAACAGATACTGGATGCCTTCCATAAGATACAGAGCCATCAGACTAGGCTTCTTGTTTGATGCAGCGACGGGCACCCATTTCTCAGCCGCCACGTCTTTCTTTTCCACAACGTAGTGAGAGATGACAGCCCCTCCATCATCCTCAGGAACCTTCCAGGTCAGGTAGGCTGACTCGCTGGTGATCTCAGAGATTTTCAGATCCCGAGGAGGTCCGGGTTTATCTAGATAAACACGCAAATATTAATCAATTAATCAACACAACATGTTCCTTTTTTACTTATTTAAATAAATGATATGTCCCAACAAACAAGCCGAAAATCAACAGCAGTACATTGCATTGTGTTAACTATGCATAATTCGAGCAACTATTTGTTGGGATTTTTCTCAAATAAACAAACTTCTTATTAATTGTTCTCAGTTAAATGTAACATACCTAAGGTGAGCACTGTGCATGTAGCGGACTTCTTTCCAGCTGCATTTTCAATAGTGAGTGTGTAGTTGCCGCTGTCTGAGCGGACACAGTTGAGCATAACAAGTTTGCTGCCAGTGGCAGTGGCAGCAATGGTACAACGATCTGCGGGAACCTCTTCTCCGTTCTTCTGCCATACTACAGTGGGAGGTGGCATGCCCTTGATCACTGAACTGAGAGTAATATTAGTTCCTACCATCGCAAGATGGTCACGGGACATATTGGCATCAAGCAGCAACTCTGGTTTCTCTGTATAGGGATACAACAAAATATATTATTGTACAAGTTGTACATAGAATTATTGATGATCATTTCCACATTGATATAAAGTAATAATAAATAAAGATGAACTACTTACCCAGTCTGTCATGTACTTTCACTGTTTGCTTACAAGGGGCAGGCTCAGAGGGTCCAGCAGCATTCACAGTGAAGACCCTGATGTTGTACTCTGCTCCGTCTTCCAGGCCCTTTAGAACATAGTTGCATTCTGGACACTCTTCAGGAGTCTCATTGCCCTGTGACCATTCTACTGCACCAACCTTCTGGTATTCAACAAGGTAACCAAAGATTTTGCCTTTGCCATCATGGCGAGGTAGCTGCCATTTCAGGCTTACGGTATCCTTGGTCTTGTCGATTGCCTCTGGCAGTACAGGGGGGCTGGGAGGAACTATACAGAGAGAAAATGCATCAGTTACCAATCCTAACTTCATATCAATCATTGACAATAGACCAAATAGCTTATTAGGCTTTTTAAAATAGTTAATAGACTTACCAATTGGATCTTTGGCAAGAATTGTGTTTGATGGGGGACTAGGGTCACCAGTGCCGATTTCATTCTCTGCCATAACCCGGAATTGATATTGACAGCCTTCAATAAGGTCAAGCACCCTGAACTGAGTAGTTGGGTAGAGGGGTTCTCTGGTGGCACGAGACCATCTCTTTGCAGCTGGCTCCTTCTTCTCCAAAATGTAGTTAGTGATGGGTTTGCCGCCATCACGAGGTCTGCTCCAAAGCACAAGGCAGTTGTCAGCATACACCTCCCTCACGTTGGGCATCTCTGGTGCCTCAGGCACTCCTGTAAAACACAGGATAACAAGTCACATTAGGAACAGCAACAATGGCACTCAAGTGGACAAAAAATAAGTAAATAATGTTTTTGTCCCAAATGGGACCCTATTCCCTGTATAGTGCATTACTTTTAGCCAAGGCCCACAGGGCTCTGGTCAAAAGTAATGCACTATATAGGGAATAAGATGCCATTTGAGAAACAACCTAAATAATTTCAATCTATTGCAGGGATTACGTACTGAAGAGATCTTTGGCTCTCATCTCCTCTGAATCCAGTGGGTCACTGATTCCGTACATGTTCTCAGCACAGATTCTCATGATGTACTCTTTTCCCTCAATCAACCTGGGTATTTTGCACGTCAACTTCGTCGAAGCAGATGTTACATTCCTCCAGATGTCACTATTGATGTCTCTCTGGTCAATGATGTAGTTGGACACGTCCACTCCACCAGAATCAATAGGAGGTTTCCAAGAGATCACCATAAACTCTCTGTGAACTTCATCAAAGATGACTGGACCAACTGGTTGTGTTGGGCGATCTGAATAGGAAACCATAATGTGTTGGTCACTTTGGTTCATAATTTATGATAATGGTTTGGTCACTTTGGTTCAAAACATGAACTTTGGTTCATCTACATTTGATTTTATTTTTTAACATAAATTAAACAAATAATATTAGAGGCCATTGATGTGAGATTTTCAGCTTGACTGAGTAACAACTTACCTACAACGGTCACATTGCAAATGCCCTTTCGAGAGCCGGTGCTGTTTTCAACCAGCACGCAGTATCTGCCGCTGTGCTCGCGCTTGGCTTTCATAAGGCCTAAAGTCATGGTGGTCAGTGAGTTTTTGAACTTGATGTGCTGATCTGCTTTCAGCTCTTCGTCATCTCTGTACCACATGATAGATGGAGAGGGCTTTCCGGTGTAGCGACCCTGGAGAGCCATGCTCTCTCCAACACGGATGATGATCTTGTCACGGAAGTCAAGCTCAATGGTTGGGGGTTCTGAAAAAGGACATTCAATATCATTACTATATTTCAAGATAAGATTTAAATTCAAAACAACCTCTGTTTTTGGTAATCTACAATCAAGTTTAATCAAAGTGATTTGGTAGAATCAAAGTAGAAAACGGCGACCATCTCACCAAGTTCATCTTTGCAGGTGATTGGTTTGGTGCAGAACGATGGCTTGCTGGGCCCAATTTCATTCACAGCGCTAACTCTGAACTCATAGGTGTCCCCATCTCTCAGACCGTCATAGGTGAATCTCCTCTCCATCAGTTTCTCCTTGGTCAGACGTGTGAACTTGTCCTTGCCGATCATACGGGCCTCCAGGATGTACTTGGTGACTTCTGACCCTCCGTCAGACACAGGAGGTTTCCATGTTAAGCTGATATAGTCTCTATGAACTGCTGTTACTTCAAGGTCCTCTGGGCGGTCTGGAACGGCTGGGTAACACAACACAATAGATTAGTCATCACATCACATTTTTTAGATGTCTGAATAAGAAAGGACTTTTTTTTAAACATTTATTTTTTAAAGGAGTGGGGCAGTTAGGAGAGAGTGCTGAAAGAACCCATACGGGCAGTGGTACAATGTACTGTACATGTGCTTGAGAGGCAGCGGGTTATACCGCTTGACCACCCCAGGCCAAGAAAAGGTAATCTAGTTATGTATGTAGACCAGACTTACTGATGGGATCCTTTATGATGATTTCGCATGCGGTGTTAACGAAAGGTCCAACTCCAATGGAGTTCTCAGCTGCGATTCTAAAGAAGTAAGCTTTTCCGTTCTGCAGTCCGTGGGCCACAGCAGTGTGTCTGGTGACTGTGTAGGACAGGGTAGTCCAGGCCTTCCTCTCCACATCGCGTTTCTCAATGATGTAGTTGGTGATGGCAGAACCACCATCATCCTCAGGACAAAACCAGTTCAGCTTGCAGGAGTCGCTAGTAAGGTTCTCTGCGGTGAAGGGTACGCCAACTGGACCAGGGACATCTGAGGAAGAACATGAAAGATTGTGAGACTTCTGTTCTATTTGTGGTAACATGCATGGTTGTTATTGAGCTGCTACAGGGACAGCAGAGAACAAATAAAAATAAGTTGTGTACAAGAGATAATAACTTGTGTACACAAGATTGTTTCTCCACATTACAATCTAATTAAAGTATCTCAACTTGAGTATCACACACACTTCTTTATGTGTCGTCCTGGTTCTGCATGTGTATGAGTTCCTATCTTATTTATTGATTATTTCCTGTAATTTCTACACACTTACCCAGGACATCAACAATGATAGATCTCTTCTTTTCTCCTCCTGAGTTAGCAGCAGTCAGAGTATAGACTCCTTGGTGTCTTCTGGTGCAGGGCTTGATGACCAGCGATGAGCTGATAGCGGTGGTCTCAACTGCACTTTCTGGTGGTAGAGCACCGTCATCACGGCTCCATGTGATCTTTGGAGCAGGCTGGCCAGACACAAAGGCCAGGATGCGGATCACACCACCGGCATGGACTACCATCCTTTCCTTCACTGTGGCATCAAGGTCAACCTCAGGAGCAACTGCGATAGGCATAAAAACATAATAGTATCATTCCATTTATCCCAAAGATCAACTAGATCACAATTTCAGGGAGCAGATGAATTTTAAACCATGATATTATCATATGTGGATATAAACAGGTCAATAAAGAAAAGCTCTCCTAAAACAAGAGATCATAATTTCAAGAAGGAGAAATTTAAGAAGTTAACTCACTTGTTCTGTCTTCAACCTTAATAGCGTCTGGGACTTCACCGGGTTCGCTGGGGCCTGCAGCATTCAATGCTGTCACTCTAAACTTGTAGAATCCACCGGTCTTCAATCCAGTAATGACCAACTTGGTGCTTCTGTGCTCCTTGTCTTTAGCCTGAAACAAAAACATATGTTATGTAAAACTTGTGCACATACAGGTTACCTTATTGGGGAAAAAAACATTAAAATTACAAAAACAATCATTATACTTACTTTAACCCATTTGTCTGTTCCATCCTCTGAGTATTCAACAATGTATCCCGTGATCTTAGATCCACCATCCTTCAGAGGTGGGATCCAGACTAGATCCACTGATGACTTGGTCCAGTCTGTGACCTTTGGTGTTGGAGGTCCAGGGACGGCTACACAATAAAATTCAAACCATGTTTAAAACACTGAAATATGGTTGAAAAATCTGTGCAATAAGCTATCAAAAACAAAAAAACTACAAGTAGGCATTGGTCTGAAGCCGAAAAAGGAAGGACATTCACATGAGCACCACCCATCCACCCATGCTCAACCAAGGTCTTCCAGCACACAGCTTTGAACTACTACAGTAGATATGTTGGTCTATTGTTCTTCAGAAAATGGCTGAATCTCAAACCGAACACTTCAAACCCGCTGGGCACAGAATTATTTTATTTTTTATATATTAACTTTATTTAACTAGGCAAGTGTAACGGCTGTCATATTCTTCCTCCTCCTCGGACGAGGAGAGGCGAGACGGATCAGACCAATACGCAGAGTGGTTAGTGTTCATAATGATTTATTATAACGAAAACTGAACACTGAAATACAAAACAAATAAACGAAGTGCAGAAACCTATACAGTACCGTGTGGTGAAAACACTAACACGGAAACAAACACCCACAAAACACACGTGAAACCCCGGCTGTCTTAGTATGATTCTCAATCAGGGACAACGATTGACAGCTGCCTCTGATTGAGAATCATACCAGGCCGAACACAAAATCCCAACATAGAAAATCACACATAGACAAACCCACCCAACTCACTCCCTGACCAACTAAATAAATACAAGACAAAGGAAAACAGGTCAGGAACGTGACAGCAAGTCAGTTAAGAACAAATTCTTATTTACAATGACGGCCTACCTCAGGCCAATTGTGCACCACCCTATGGGACTCCCAGTCACAACTGGACGTGATGCAGCCTGGATTTGAACCAGCACTCGATCACTTGATATGCTCGTTCATGAGCCAATCAAGTACGTTTCAAAAATAGTCTGAATAAGTCAACATAAATCAAGAAATCTTAAAACATCTACAATTATTTGCAGAGCTGGTCTTAGTCGCACTTCTAGCAAAGGACTGTAGTGCTTGAAGGGGTGTTATTTCTGATGTTTCATAATGGACACGAAAGCTAGCTAGCTAATGGACAAGTTCTCTAGCTAGCTTACCCTGAGCCAGCCACTTTATATGAAACGAAATTGCAGCTAACCACGGCTAGCTAGCAGCAAGCAGTCTACAACAAGCCAAATCAGCTGATGCAATCACTGGCGACTGATAGACTTGGACATATTCTGTGCGGAAGTAGAGAGATGTAATTTTCTTTTTACAACTCTTGTCACTCCCTGAGTGCACTGCCCATGTTTCATAGCAAGTCATACTAGCTACTACAAGACCGCTCCCAGGAGAATGTGCACAAATAGATTTTATAATGTGGAATATTGGTAAGTGGCAGTTGGGATGTCGAGCGTGCATCGTCTCAATGCTCATTTTGGTCAAAACACTTGCAGACTCGATTGATCACTATCGAACACATCAGCAAGTGGCCACTCGATAAAGGGCTTAAGGGCGATTTAGCCAATGTGTATGCAGGTTGATTAGGCTTCAAACCTTCTCAAACAGTTATTCTAATTCCTAATTATATGGCAGCAGCTGTGTTGTTGCCAAGCAACTGAGTTGTTTGACCCGGTGCTAGAACTCTGAGCTTCGGCTGAAAAATATGTTAGCATTGTCAGAAATGCTACAAAAAGGTAGCATATCATTGGTTCTTAATGGACCGAAATGGGCACATGAGAGCGATAAATTATACATTTAATAAAAACTGTTGCACCCACAAACTTAGTCAATCCAATGGATGCTATGGTCACTTTATGGATGCTTTATGGATGTTAATCTGACGTCTAAAAGTTAAACTAGGTGTTTGCAGAAAATGCTATGTAAACTCAATTGCCAACGATCCTGTTATAATTTCGGTTTGTGGTTCTCAGCCGGACAGGTCATGATGAGCGGCAGGGAGTGTGGTGTAAGTGAATTTGCACATTTTCATCGACATTAGTGTCATATTCACTAAGATATGATGGTTGAGAGATTTATATTTAACATTGAGCTTCAACCAGTGCCATACTTAAGTATCGTACTGTCAACTGGTGCAACCTTTACAAACTTGCCTTAAGCCAAGTGAGATGGAGGACAGTTGTCAAGGGCCTATGATATTTTAAACAGCCACGGGCAGAAGTAAAATCAAGTATCATACAATACTTACAGATAGGATCTCTGGCAAAGATGGGGTCGGTGCACGCGCTAGGAGGTCCACATCCTGCTGCGTTGATAGCTGTGACCCGGAAGAGGTACTGTGACCCCTCAATGAGTCCAGTCACATTATGGGACACCCCGAAAGCCATGGCCCGGATGGGGTCGCGCGTCACTCTGTTCCAGCGCTTAGAGGTGGTTTCCTTACGCTCCAGCCAATAGCCAGTCACTGGACTGCCTCCATCGTCTTCTGGTTCTTCCCAGTTGACCATCATAGAATCATGGTCAACAGCTGAAATGGTTGGCTTTTCGCATTGGCCAGGAACAGCTTTATGAAAAACAAACAAACATGAATTCTGTTCATCTTGACTTCAACATTCTCAGGTTTTTCATCAGACTTGTGTATTATGATGTGAATGGTCACTGTAAAGCACTTTGTGACAACTATGAATGAAAAAAAGGGCTTTCTATATACATCTTATTGATTGATGCAAATCCTTTCATGAAAAGATAATATTTTGCTCTCTACACTTACCATAGAGTTTCCTGGCTTCTTCAGGTTCACTGTCCAGAGGCTCTCCAACTCCATATTTGTTCTGAGCACAAATTCGGAACACATACTCATGCCCTTCCATCAGGCCCTCCACCGTCCAGATACGCTCCTTGGGTTCGTTGGTCACAGGGATCCATGTCTTCCTGTTGGCTACACGCCTCTCAATGACGTAGTTGGTCACTCTGGAGCCACCGTCATCCTTAGGTGGCAGCCATGACAGGGTGATCTTCTCAGCGTCGACCTCCTCAAACTTCACAGGACCGGATGGTGGTCCAGGACGTCCTGAAGAAAGGAAGCGATACCATTTGTTAAGTGAAAATAAAACTTTTAATAATGTAATTTGTTGATTTTGGCTGTGAAAATATGATAATAAAGCATGTTGAATTTCAACATTGATATGTAAGTCTGCCTGGATAAGAGCATCTGCTAAATTACTAAAATGTAAAGAAGAAGTTTACCCAAGACGTTGAGTCTCATCTCCTTGGAGGCCTTTCCTAGGCTGTTACTGGCTGTGATAGTGTAGAGGCCTGTATCTGAGCGCTTTCCCTGCTGGATCAGCAGTATGCAGCTATCATCAGACACAATCTTGTTGATGTGCTCGTCATATGCAACCTCAACCTTCTCGTCACCCTTGTGGGCTGGAGCCTTGAGCCAGGTGAGAGTGGGGAATGGACAGCCCCTGATCTTTGCCTTGATGCTGATATCAGCTCCTTGTTCAACCTCCATGAACTCCTCCAGTTCAATAGCAGGAGCACCTGAGAGATAAACAATGGCATCCATTTTAGAAAATCACTTATTTTCTTTTAGACACTAAACACCTTTTAACACCTAACTCCAGAGGCGTCATGCCCATAGGGGGCACATCAGATTCACCTTCAGATTTGTCCTCTTTAAAAAAATATCTATATATACTGTATATACATGTATATTTTTCTCTATCTCTGTAATACTACTAGCCACCTAGTAATTTTATGAAGTTGGCTTTAGCTATCCCAAATAATTTCCAAAACTCGTAACTAGCTACCAAGAAGCGATTTCAGGTAAATCGATCAAGTTAGAGTAGATAGCTTGTATAACTATCTTAGCTGGCATGCCTGCTGGCAAGGTTGGTAGATTTTAGAAATGCAAGCAATAACTAAATGTACTGAATAATTCCTTTAAATTTTACCCAGATTTCAGCAGATATGCAGAGAAGCATATTTAGGAAGAAAGTAACCCCCAGTCAGGAGGATATAGACAGGTCAAGAGGTATGCTTAGAAATGCAGAAAAATACTTATATATTTTTCACATAGAATTAACCATAATTATTATGGCTCTAGATTGCAGAAAAGGGCTGTTTCAGGTGTTTGAAAAATGGAAAAATCGTGCCCAATTTAAACGGCCTCGTACTCTATTCTAGATCGTACAATATGCATATTATTATTACTATTGGATAGAAAACACTCTCAAGTTTCTAAAACTGTTTGAATTATATCTGTGAGTAAAACAGAACTCATTTGGCAGCAAACTTCCAGACAGGAAGTGAAAAATCTGAAAACAATGCTCTGTTCCAGGGCCTGCCTATTCAATTGCTTAATATTTATGGATTTGCATGCACTGCATACGCCTTCCACTAGATGTCAACAGGCAGTGGAAGGTGGAATGGGGTGTCTAGCTTGATCTGAGGTCGAACAAGAGCTCTTGGAATGACGTGACCAGAATTTCCTTTCTCTACCTAGGCGCGGGAAGGACATCAACATTGGCTTCTGAAAAGTGTTCGGTATACACGGTGCATGTCTCCGGCTCTGATTTTATTTGATAGATGTGATAAAAACATCATGAAGTAGTGTTTTTCAACCGAGTTGTATCAGTTTATTCAACGTTTATTGCGACTTTTGGAATTTTCCTTTCTTTGCGTCAGGAGAAGATGGGCATGTTCACGCCACATGGCTAGCTAAGGTTGCTAATTCGACAGGAGAGAAGGACATTCTAAAACCAAACAACGATTTATTCTGGACAAAGTGCTCCTTGTACAAGATTCTGATGGAAGCTCAGCAAAAGTAGGAACAATTTATGATGTTATTTCGTATTTCTGTGGAAAATGTTGAGTCCTATTTTCCGCCCTTTTTGCGGGCGCTGTCTCGCTATAACGTAAGCTCTTTGTTATGGTAAAGTTATTTTTTAAAATCTAACACGCCGGTTGCATTAAGAACTAGTGTATCTTTCATTTGCTGTCCAACATGTATTTTTTAGTAAAGTTTATGATGAGTTCTTTGGTCAGATTAGGTGAGTGTCCAAAATATCTCCGGACAATTTGGTGAATCGATGCTACATATTCACAATGTATAACCACGGTTTGCAGTTCAAAATATGCAAATTTTCGAACAAAACATAAGTGTATTGTATAACCTGATATTATAGGACTGTCATCTGATGAAGTTGGTCAAGGTTAGTGATTAATTTTATATCTTTTGCTGGTTTTGCGATCGCTACCTTTTGCTGCTGATAAATGCATTTGTGTGTTTGGCTATTGTGGTAAGCTAATATAATGCTATATTGTGTTATCGCTGTAAAACACTTAAAAAATCTGAAATATTGGCTGGATTCACAAGATGTTTATCTTTCATTTGCTGTACACCATGTATTTTTCATAAATGTTTTATGATGAGTATTTAGGTATTTCACGTTGCTCTCTGTAATTATTCTGGCTGCTTTGGTGATATTTTTGATGGTAGCTGCAATGTAAAACTATGATTTATACCTCAAATATGCACATTTTCAAACAAAACATAAATTTATTGTATAACATGTTATAAGACTGTCATCTGATGAAGTTGTTTCTTGGTTAGTGACTAATTATATCTCTATTTGGTCGGTTTTGTGATAGCTACCTATGCAGTAGAAAAATGGTGAAAATATGCAGTTGAGTCTTTTGCTATTGTGGTTAGCTAATAGAAATACATATTGTGTTTTCGCTGTAAAACATTTTAAAAATCGGAAATGGTGGCTGGATTCACAAGATGTTTATCTTTCATTTGCTGTATTGGACTTGTGATTTCATGAAAATTATATTATATGATATCCCTGTCGCGTTAGGCTAGGCTATGCTAGTCAGCTTTTTTGATGAGGAGGATCCCGGATCCGGGAGAGAGAAGCGGTAGAGTTAAATGAAGCAACCATCTTTCCATCTTTATATCAACTTACGTGTCTGGTCTTGGATGACGACTGGTCCAACGGTAGATGATGGTCTGCTGGGGCCGGCTTCGTTCACGGCCTTGACACGGAACTCATACTCTTCTCCTTCAGTCAGGTCCTCAATCTTGAAGGTGAGGTCATCAATATCACGTCTGTTGCACTGTCTCCAGGACTGCTTCTGAGATCCACTACTGTCCCAGCACAGACGTTCAACAGTGTAGTGTGTCACTGGAGCTCCACCGTCATTCCTGGGTGGCTTCCAAGTCAGGGTGGCTGTGCCCTTAGTCACTTCTTGAATCTTTACCCTTGTGGGAGCATCAGGAGGATCTGAACAAAAAGAATACAAGGAATGATTAGAAACGGCTGGTACAATATAACAGGTGTGTGTTCTATAGAACAGGTTGGCTCTGTGGATGAAGTGAATGTTGTTCACTTACGGATAGGATCTCTAGCCTTTGAATGTTCAATGGTCTCAACTAGTGGTCCAAATCCAAAGCGGTTCTCCGCCCGGATACGGAACAGGTAATCCTGTCCCTCAATGAGGTCGGGCACAATAAAGGACTGGGCAGCACAGGCTGGGTTGCACTTGGTCCAAGCTTTTCCTTCCACAGTCTTCTTCTCAATGAAGTAACTCTTGATCCTCTCACCACCGTCACTATCTGGAGCCTTCCATGTAAGTCTACATGTACCTCTTGTGATGTCTGTGACTTTGAGGTCTTTGGGTGGGCCAGGCAGATCTGAAAATAAGGTTTTGCCAATGGTTAGGAATCTTGTAAAAGACTTGGCCCATTTGTTTATCCACGTGTGTTATTTTGTTTTTACTTACCAAGGACATTGACTCTGACTTTCATGTTCTTGTGTCCAGCTGCGTTTTCCGCTGTGATGATGTAACGTCCGGCATGTTTGAGGTGGCTCTCAGGGATGGTGACAACTGATGTTGTATCAGTTGACACGATCTGAGTAGAGACATTTACAAAATACACAATGATTATTACATGAGACTTGAAAACATAAAAAATGGTTTGGATCGAACAAAACAAAAGTAGAAAATAACTATTCCTTTAAAAAAGAACAAAGCTTGGATTTCTATAGATTTCTCTATTGTATTTGTATAGATTCATTACCTTTGAATCGATTGGAAGGATATGGATCTCATTCTTCTTCTCGGTCTCTGCTGTTCCATCCTTGAACTCCCATGTAACTTTAGGAGTGGGACGGCCGGTGATGAGAGCTGGGATTTTAATGGTAGTTCCAGCTCTGCAGGACAACAGCTCATGGGCGCTGACCTCCAGAGTAATGTTTGGTTCAGCTGTGAAATTAAAAAGTACATTATTATAGTAAAAAGCATAGTATAGTACATCAGTAAAACTCAAATCAACAAGCCAAACTCACACATAATTAAGTGATAATGCCCGAGAAGCCGGTGTTTGGTGGATATATTGGCACGAGTCTCGTGCTGGTAAACCGTGGCAAAATGTCCTCCAAACACCAGCTTCGAGGGCATTATCACTTTTATACAACAGGTTACCAACATATTCAAATAATAATTCATATATTTTAATTAAAAACATTATTTTTATGAATAAATACTATTTCATCCTTCCACAAGATATAGTCCCGACACAAATCTATGGTTGCTACCCAAGCCGGCTGGTCGTTCGTTCTATCGGTTCGATTGCCAGAGACACGACCCAGTCATTCAGTCTTTTTGTTCTGTATCTATGGACACAACCTAATCGTTCATTCTAAGTGTTCCATTGTCATACTGGCTGGCTTGCTAGCTAGCCAACTATGGCTAACTTACAATCAAGTCGAAAAGGTGCAGCCAGAATAACAGCAAAGTAGCTGAATATTCATTTGTTAAAGCTGTTTTCTAGTGACATTTATTTAGATACATCCATAACAATGAGCTAATGAAAATGTACTCACTCGTCAGGACACTGTTGTTCAGAGGAGCTAGCCAACAACATGGCTAACACAATCACTTCAAACTGAAGCTGGAAAGACTGCAAACTAGCTGCACTTCGTTTCGTTTGACTTTTTCTAATGGTCTATTCTTTGTATATATCCATAAAAATTATGCCAGCTGATTCATGATTTCCGACTGTCTGAGAAACGCTACCTGTCTGTCTGTCTGGTCCAGACTCGTTCATTACTATGGCACAGCTGGGGATCGAATTTGATATTGAAACAATGTTGCAAATGTCAGAGAGACAAACAGCAAGGTTTATACAAATCTCCGCTGTTGAAAACAAAATTTTAGTCTAAAAGAAATGTGAGATAATGTCTAGATGCTTTTTACAGTGCCAGTTCAGTTTGTTGTCAGACAATGGCATAGAAGTTGGCAAGGCAACAGAGCTGAGACTTACTTAAGATGTCCTGGACAGTGATGTCAGCAGAACGTGCGCTTGGTTCAGATTTGCCAGCAGCGTTGACAGCGGTGACTCTGAATCTGATCTTCTGGCCTTCTTTCAGGTCTGGAACAGTGATCTCAGTGGTAGGGTGCAGCTTCTCAGGGTCACTGACTCTCTTCCAATCTAGGGAGTCTGTGTCCTGAACCTCAACGATGTAGCCCTTGACTGGGCTGCCGCCATCTTTCTCTGGTGGGGTCCAGGTGAGAGTGACGCTGGTCTTGGTCTTGTCCTTAACAACTGGCATTCCTGGTGCACTTGGGGGATCTGAAAAAAAGTCAATGCAAGTTTTACCCAAATGTAATTATGCATGTATTTAATCCTTATTCAAACAGAAAGTCCCGTTGAGGTCAGAAGATCTCTTTCCAAAGGGGAATCTGCCATAATAATGAATAATGATATAGTCTTCTTGACATACAGTGCATTCCCGAAAGTCATCAGACCTCTTGACTTTTTCCACATTTTGTTACGTTACAGCCTTATTCTAAAATTGATTAAAAAAAACAATTCCCCTTCATCAATCTACACACAATACCCCATAATGACACAGCAAAAACAGGTTTAAAAATCTTTGCAAATTTTACAAATATCACATTTGGCAGCAATTACAGCCTCGAGTCTTCTTGGGTATGACGCTACCAGCTTGGCACACCTGTATTTGGGGAGTTTCTCCCATTTTTCTCTGCA
This sequence comes from Salvelinus fontinalis, assembly GCF_029448725.1. NCBI lineage: Eukaryota > Metazoa > Chordata > Actinopteri > Salmoniformes > Salmonidae > Salvelinus > Salvelinus fontinalis. Next base: position 26,031,634 of record NC_074683.1, on the reverse strand, counting down.
GATCCTCTCAAGCTCTGTCAGGTTGGATGGGGAGCGCCGCTGCACAGATATTTTCAGGTCTCTCCAGAGATGTTCGATCGGGTTCAAGTCCGGGCTCTGGTTGGGCCACTCAAGGACATTCAGACACTTGTCCCGAAGCCACTCCTGCATTGTCTTGTCTGTGTGCTTAGGGTTGTTGTCCTTTTGGAAGGTGAACCTTCGGCCCAGGCTGAGGTCATGAGTACTCTAGAGCAGGTTTTCATCAAGGATCTCTCTGTACTGCTCCGTGCATCTTTCCCTCAATCCTGACTAGTCTCCCAGTCCCTGCCGCTGAAAAACATCCCACAGCATGATTCTGCCACCACCACGCTTCACCGTAGGGATAGTGCCAGGTTTGCTCATGACGTGACGCTTGGCATTCAGGCCAGAGAATCTTGTTACTCATAGTCTGAGAGTCCTTTAGGTGCCTTTTGGCAAACTCTAAGCGGACTGTCTTGTGCCTTTTACTGAGGAGTGGCTTCCGTCTGGCCACCACCATAAAGGCCTGATTGTTGGAGTGCTGCAGAGATGGTTTACCTCTCGAAGGTTCTCCCATCTCCACAGAGGAACTCTGGAGCTCTGTCAGAGGGACCATCGGGTTCTTGGTCACCTCCCTGACCAAGGCCCTTCTCCCCTGATTGCTCACTTTGACCGGGCCACTGTGTTCTTGAGGAACTTCAATGCTGCAGAGATTTGTTGGTATCCTTCCCCAGATCTGTGCCTCGACACAATCCTGTCTCGGAGCTCTACGGACAATTACCTTCGACCTCATGGCTTGGTACTGTCAACTGTGGGAGTTTATATAGGCAGGTGTGTGTCTTTCCAAATCATGTCCAATCAATTGAATTTACGACAGGTGGACTCCAAGTTGTAGAAACATCTCAAGGATGATCAATGGAAACAAGATGCACCGGAGCTCAATTCTGAGTTTCATAGCAAAGGGTCTGAATACTTATGTAAATAATGTTTCAGTTTTTATTTTGAATAAATGTGTAAAAAATTCTAAAAACCCGTTTTTGCTTTGTCATTATGGGGTATTGTGTGTAGATTGATGAGGAAATGTTTTTATTGAATCCATTTTAGAATAAGGCTGTAATGTAACAAAATGTGGAAAAAGGGAAGGGGTCTGAATACTTTCCGAGTGCACTGTAGCTATTCTACAACATCAAAGAAAGAGTACTGTACTTACTGCGTGGATCAACAGCGAATTGACATGGAGATGCTTCACTGGGAGGTCCGATTCCAGCAGCATTCTGAGCCCTCACTCTGAACTGGTACTCAGCCCCTTCATTAAGGCGGAGGACTGTGTATTCCAAACCCTTCACTGCAGGCTTGGTGACTGGAGCTCTGTTCACACGACCCCAGATCCCAGCTCCTCTCTCTCTTTTCTCCAGCCAGTATCCCTGAATGGAGGAGCCACCGTTCTGCAGTGGAGGCTCCCAGGTGATCGTCATGGTAGTGGAAGTTGCTGCGATGACCTTTGGTTTGCGAGGTGGACCAGGAAGACCAAATGGATCCTTGAGAACGACCTTCTCGGATTCACAACCGTCACTGATTCCGAACTTGTTCTCAGCTTTGATTTTGAATTGGTACTGGCCCATCCTGTCCATTTTGTACACCTAGAAGGAGTGATATCAATGCATTAGTAATCATCACCATCATATTATTATAAGTTAACTAACCATCCTATTGAAGGTGTAAAATGAAGTTGCCCCTAGATGCTGATCTTGGGCCAGTTTTGCACCTTTCCCCACTAGCTAATAGTTAAGGTTAGGATTGGGGGAGGGGAAGTTGATCTGTACCAAGGGGAAACTTAACCCCAGACCCCACATTAAAGCAGTATTTGACTAGTTTTGACCTTTAACAGGAGTTTGGACTAACCCCATATCTCCTATCAATGATATTGCAGGTGAGCTGCTCAAAGTCAGACTTCTTCCTGCTGGCGTCCCTCCTTTCGATGATGTAGTTGGTGATCTCACTACCCCCGTCGTCCTCTGGGACCGCCCAAGTCAGATAGCAAGACTCAGCCTGGATGTCAGACACCACAATGTCACGTGGTGGCAGAGGGCGGTCTATGAAGGCAAATACAACATTATGAGAATATTGCGGATATTTTTTTGAAATACTAGTTATCATTTTACTTATTTGAAAGACTTAAAATACTTATTTGAAAGTATCTATAATGACAATACCCAGATAAGTACCACCGTTTCTTTAAACTAGCAATCAACAATAGAAACAATAACAAAGTGAACTCCCCACCCCTGTTTTGGTAAAAAACTAAGGGATCGGGCTAGAGAAGTGTAACCACTCTCAAATTCATAGACGGAGCTATTGATGCAAGGACTGACGATCCATGATATCAAAATTATAGTTTTAACCACGTTTTGAGGCTTGTTGTGTTTACATTTACTTTGTTGACAAACATTGGAGTAAACCATGTTTATATTTCAGTTATGATGGGGTAGGATAGTTGAACTAAGGTCATGAGGCATTTATAAGTTATATTCTTCAAAAATCATACACTGGGTGCACACAACATTAAGAACACCTTCCTAATATTGAGTTGCATTCCCCCTTGACTCTACAAGGTGTCGAACGCTGACACACCTACGTACGATTATACTAATATTATAATTGTATGGTTATCACAGATCTGTTTGCTGAAAATGTTAATGATCGCTGAAAATGTTTACCTAGAACCTCCACATGGATGATGCGGTGTGCTTTGCCATGGCAGTTGGTGGCAGCCAGTTTGTAGTCTCCCTTGTCTCCTCTGATAGTCTCAGGGATGCTGATTTTGGTGGTGCACTTGGTGCGGGCCACCTCCTCGAACTCCATCAGCAGTGTCTCAGTAGCCATGGGGATGACGACGTCATCCTTAGACCACTGAACCTCTGGCATTGGCAGACCCACCACCTCAGCAGGGATCTCAATAGCCGCTCCCTTCCTCACAATGATTGTATCTCTCTTGAAATGCTCCAAGATTGAGATTTCGGGGGGAACTATGATAACAGACCACACAAGGCATTTCGTTAAGATGAATACAAAAAAATCAGTTTACTGTGGTTGCTTTATTATCCAAGACAAATATATTGTTTATGGTAAGGTTTATAGAAGAGTGTAACATTACTTACTTTCATCATCCTGTATGTTAGCACTGATTGGTTTGGAGCGTTCGCCCTCTCCCACCTCAGTCACGGCAAACACACGGAACTGATACACGTGGTTCTCTGATAGGTTCTCCAATTTGATGTGTAAGTCTTTGCAGAGCTTGCGATTGGCCACATCAAACTCATTTCCATCTGCTCTCATCTTCTCAACATAGTAACCCGTGATTGGGCTACCTCCATCGCTGCGAGGTGGCTCCCAAGCAAGAGCAATAGCAGTCGTCCACCTCTCGGTGTAGTGCAGTTTCAATGGTGGAGATGGAACAGCTGAAAGAAAGGAGTTCAATTTCAGAATCATTTTCAGATATTAAAATCTGTAAATAGAAAGAAAGACACTCCAGCACATTGTGATCGTAGATTCTCCACAAACAATGTAATGCATCTTAGAACCAGATAAGATTCTAACATCTTTGAATTAGATTTTTTTTCTCCAATAACGCCATTTTCTTCACTCGTCATACCTTTGGGATCCGAAGCCAGAATAGGCCCAATGTCCGTTGGGGCGCCATCACCGTACTTGTTCCTTGCAAAAACACGGAAATCGTACTCTTCCTCTGAAAGCAAACCCTGAATGTCACACTTGCAGGAAGCAGTCTCGATAGGTTGTCTGAATAGCTTCATTTTTGCATCCTTTTTCTCCACTACGTAGCCGATGACATCGCTGCCACCGTTATCTAGAGGATCTGCCCAGCTCAAGCTGATGTTCTTCTTGGTGACATGAGTAGTCTTCAGATTAACCACAGGCCCAGGGACATCTAGTTACAACCACACAAAAGGGTAAAAATTAAGAGGATGAGAAAACTCAAGATAGGAGAACTATGGCCTGTATTCATAAAGCGTCTCAGAATAGTAGTGCCGATCTAGGATCAGTTTAGCCTTTTAGATTATAATGAACAAGATTATATGGACATTGGGGACATGATCCTAGATCAGCACTTCTCCTCTGAGATGGGGCCTATGTGAGCAATTGATTGCTTGCACACTTACCCATGACGTCAACTCTAGTGACAGCAGACTTGGTTCCACTGCTGTTGGTTCCAGAGATCTGGTACTTTCCGTGATCAGTTCTCTTGGCGTACTTGATGAACAGAAGGCTGTTCTTTCCTTCTGTTTCGATCACAACATGCTCTTTGTCAGTTTCACCCTCATCCTTCATCCATTTCACTTCTGGTTGTGGTCTGCCGATGGCGAACGCTGGCAGTCTCAGAGCCTCGCCGGCTTTGATGATGACTCCGTTCTTCACAGAGGCATCAAAGTCAACCACTGGGGGCTCTGGGGACATAGACATAGAAAGGTTTGTTTCATGAGTACACTGAAGGCCAATAAAAAATATATAAATATTATATGGTAGTATGATATCATTAGCTCGGTGACATATTTGCACTATATGAGCTGACTGGTTGAGCTAAATGGTGAAGCTGAATGATTTCACTATATGAGTTAACTGGCTTGTTCTCTGGGGTCAACGCCAGGTTATTGTAAAGCACTATGTGACAACTGCTGATATAAAAAGGGCTTTATAAATACATTTGATTGTTTGATTGATTGATAGATAGATACCTTGAGGCTCCTTCACAGTGACTGGTTCAGTCATGCCAGGTGCTCCCGGTCCGGCGTCATTGACAGCAATAACCCGGATGTAATAGTCAGCGCCCTCCGTCAGCCCAGTCACTGTATACTTTAGCTCCTTGCATCTGAACTCTGTACTACGTTTCCATTCCTTCTCTCCAGCCAGAACACTCTCAACATGGTAGCCAAGTATATCTCCTCCTCCATTGTACAGGGGGGGAACCCAGGCAATATCAACTGTTGTCGCAGAGGTATCAATAACTCTTGGAGTGGGTGGGCCAGGTGGCACTGTAGAGGCAGAAAGAGATAACTTGAGTCAATGCTTATAATATTGATGATAGTGTGTCAACTAAGGCATATAGGGGTGAATCCTAACTTCCACATATCAAATTTTCACGTAAGCTCCCATTGACATCAATGTTTGACTAAGTAATAAAAAATAAAAAACGTAGGATTCCACAATAGATTGTAGTGTTGGTATCTATTCTCAGATAAACTTACAGATTGGATCCATAGCAATCTGGGGATCAGTTGGGACACTGAAGGGTCCGGGGCCAGCCAGATTCTCAGCACAGACTCTGAATATGTATACTAGGCCTTCCATAAGACCCTCAATCTTCACAGAGAGGGAATTGAGCAGGAAGCGGTTCACCCTAGTCCAGTGTTTGCTGTTCATTTCCTTCCTCTCGATCCAGTAGCCCAGGATGGGACTACCGTTGTCCTTGGGCTCATGCCAGGAGATGAACACACTGTTGGCAGTTACCTCTCCAATTCTGGGTGTGTTTGGAGCATCAGGTGGATCTTGAAAGAATAGAAGGGGAAAAGTAGAATGTTGTAATTGGCAGTTAATGACAAAAACAAACACTTTTACCAGTGATAGTAAAGGGAAAATACACATTTCAACAAACGTTTATAACTGATAGTAAAGGAAAAACAGAAATGTAATTGTAGATATTTACCGAATTGGTTCTTGGCAACGACTGGCTCAGAGAGACATGAAGGTCCGCAGCCAAACTTGTTCTCAGCGGTAATACGGAAGATGTACTCCTTTCCTTCAATCAGTTTGGTAACAGGATAGTTGCAAACCTTGAGGGTTGAAGTTACCGTGATCCATCCGATATCTTCATTCTTGTTGTCTTTCTTTTCAAGGATGTAGTTCAGGATCTCACTACCACCATCGTCAAGAGGAGGGTCGAACTTGCAGATGACAGAGGTGTCCCTGATCTCCTCAAAGACAAAGTTCACTGGAGGTCCAGGTTTATCTGTACAAATCATAGAAAAGAGAATGTTGAAACTGTTGTTGATGGCTTATGCTCCAGGAGGAGTAAAATTACTAAATAAGTAAGTAAAGTTCTGAAAAATGACTGAAAGTAGTTTGTGATGAGGATCATTGGCTTACCAAGGACGTTGACGTCACAGTATGCAGTTGCAACACCATGAGAGTTCTCGGCCTGGATGCAGAAGTGACCGTGGTCAGCTCTGATGGAGTCTCGCACCATGATTGAGGTCTCGCCCTTCTTTACAGCATAAGAAAGACGCTCATGAAGAGGGGTTACGAACACCTCAGGTTCTTCAGGTTCAACCTTGCCCCCCTTCTTCTTCTTCAGAATAGGCGGTACTGGCTTCTTCTCTGGTACATTCTTGACGTCTTCGTTGTTCCTGAGCCAGGTGACAGTTGGGTATGGAGCGCCAGAGATGTAAGCGTCCAGGCGGATCTCCTCACCCTTCCTGATGCACAGGCCATGCTGCAGGCGAGCATGGAGGGACACCTTGGGTTTTTCTGAAAGAATTGACAACACAAAGGCTAAACCATAGAAATAGATTGAATAGAACAGGTGTCCCCATTCAAGTCAATGATGGCATAATGGATAGACTGGTAGCCATTGTGAGTGTATCCATGCCAGGAAGTAAAAGCAGGAAGTGTACCCTTCAATCTGTTCTGTGATTTGTTGAGTCAACTCAACTGACATAAAAAAAAGACATTCCATTGCACGAGCTGCATAATTTCAATGAACATTCTACATTACCATGGCAATCAAGCATCAGTTGATAGAATATTCCAAATCACCATGGAAATTATTGCATCACAAGACCAGGCAGCCATTGCAAGTGTACAATACGTTTTCCAGTAACATTGCTAGGGTTAAAGCTTCCAAGCCTGTTCTATTCATTCTATCTGTATGGGTTAAACCACATGTTATTATTATACATACACTTTGGCTTCGATTCAATCAGATATAGCGTCAACTGCGTTGGCCGACATCCACATAGTGTGTTGGAGGTGTAGCTGTGGTATGAGCTGACCAATCGGTGAGCGGCTGCTCTTGTGTGTCACGAACCACTCCCTTCCTTATTATCCCTATACTGCGTTAGAAGTTCAAAACGGCAATATCGTTTAAGCTCTATCGATTATAGAAATAATGACAGGCTAATGCATGTTTTCATGTTCATTTGGATGGGGGGATTTATAGCCTATCAGCCTAATCGAAGTGTAGACAATAGTGTAGACAATAAAACATCACGCATTCGAGTGTTTGAACTTCTAACGCGGCTGCATGAACTTCTAACGCGGCTGCATGGGATTTTTTCGGATATAAAGTTGGGTGTGGTTTCGTTGCATCCAATGGCAGTTTTCACAATAAGGTAGCACAAGGATCCGATTGTGGATTTCACAGCTCTAACACAGTTGTGTCTCCGACACTGGCAAAACATGCGGGTGTCGGCTAGCACGGATCTGATAGAATCTAGCTCTTGATCTTTCAAATTGGTGTACATCAGACGCTAATGACCTTCAGAGTCCTTTCGGAGCGCTTTTCAAGGACCCAAAGGTATTTTACAATACAGAACAAATAACAAACAAAAATAAAACAATGTCAAAAAGGTAGCCATACCAACGGGAGCAGCGATCATGGTCATTGGAGTGCTGCGAGACGGCTCGCTGACTCCAGCAGCGTTCTCAGCGCGAACACGGAACTGATACTCTTTGCCTTCCTTCATATCCTTCACCACATAGGTGAAACCAGGCACCAGGGATGGGTTGATTCTCTGGAATCTATCACCATCCTTCTCAATGCATTCTAGGATGTAGCCAGTGATGGCGCAACCACCGTCAGACACTGGTGGTTTCCAGGTCAGTGTGATAGAGTTGGCGGTTGGATCATGAGCCTCAACATCAATGGGTGGATCTGGTTTCTCTGTAAATAACAGGAAAAATAACATCAATACATATCTCTGCAATCCATAATCCATGGAGCCGAGAAGGGTTCATACATCCAACACATTCTCCTATGTTCCTGCTCCTTCAAAAATGGTGGTGAAGAAACTATCAAGCAATTCTAACCAACTGTGAAAAGTTGGAAAGTGTTCCAGAACACTTACGTTTCACTTCCATAGTGATGACAGGGTTGCGGAGCTCCAGGAATGGCCCAGAGCCGACATTGTTGACAGCCTTGACCCGGAAGTGATATTCTTCGTTCAGCTTGAGATCGTTGACCTGGTAGGTCAGGATGTTTTCTCCTGACATTAGAGGCCTGAAAGTCTTATTAGAAGCCCCTCTACGCTCCAGAACGTAGTGGAGAATTGGAGTACCACCATCACTCTCTGGAGCCTCCCATGTCAGCTTGCAGGAGTTCTTAGTGATCTCATCTGCATTGATGTCCTTGCATTGGCCGGGCAGACCTGTGAATATAACGCAGAATATGCTATACAGTCTGTTTTCTGCATTTTAAGTAAAACATATTTTGACTTAACACCAAATATTTTCACAGTGAAGAATTCAAGTGAATACTATTTGTGAATCTTACCAATAACTTTAACGTTGATGATTCTGGTGGCTGTTCCGATCGCATTCTCCAGAGTGACGGAGTATTCTCCAGCATCATCATGCACACACTTCATCACTTCCAGGTGGACACTGTTGAGCTCACAAGTCATCGACAGTCTGTCATCATTCTGTAACTTTGTGCCAATGGCAGTATCTGTGTGGAAGATTTTGCTCCAGACCATCTCTGGTTTGGGGATGGCATTGTATGGGATGTTGATATGCAGCTTGTCACCCTCAACCACCACAATGTCTAGGGCCTCCATGTCCATAGTAGGAATACCTGAGAGAGGGGATAAAGAGATGTATATGTTACTTCCCATTTATTTTCAATAAGTGGCATAAGATTTATTTCCATTTGACACTTAGGGGTATGGTAAGTCTGCTTACAGTCTGGATCCTTGGCAAAGACCTTCTCAGAAATGGCAGAAGGATCGCTGACACCAACAGAGTTGATGGCACGGACTCTCAGGACATATTGTTTCTCTGGCTTGACGCTTTCCTCTGCTTTGTATTTGAGCTCCTTGACTGGGCGAGTGTTGATTCTCATCCACTTCTCAGCTTTAGCCTCTCGGAGCTCAACATGGTATCCTGTGATGGGGCTACCTCCATTCTTCAATGGTACCTTCCAGGTAATGTTGATATGCTCTCTACTGGCACCAACTATGACCAAGTCAACAGGAGGAGATGGTGGACCTGGGAAGAAGAAAAAACACATTATTCACATTGGTTTCCTTTGAAAAGTAGTGGAATGCGCTCTACCAATGTGAGAAGAGGTGTCTCGTGGAGTGTGAGCGAGAGTAGCACCTTTTCCTTCCTAATATTGATTGCCTTTGCCATGCCAAGACAAAGTTATATTAAATAATCAATCTACAGTATAAGATGAATATACATTGAGAATGTAACAGACAACTCACTTGTAGCATCCTCAATGGTGACTACTTCTGTTGGTTCACTAGGGTGTCCAACACCGGCCTCATTCTCAGCACGGACCTGGAACTGAACCTCAGTGCCCTCATCCACGTCTGTGACTTTGTAGGTGCACAGAGCGTCAGGGGTCTTTCCAGACTTCACCCAGCGGGTTCCAAGTTTCTCTTTCTTCTCAATGACGTACCTAAAAAGCAAATGGTATGTATTATTTTAAAATGGTTTAAAATTACTTAAATACAAATACTGTCATGACAAACATATAGACAATTACAAGTTTGTTATTCACTTACTTTGTAATGGGCCTCCCACCATTACTCTTTGGAGCTTCCCATTTCAGTTCAACGTGTCTCTTGGACACCTCCACAATAGTTAAGGCATAAGGTGGCCCAGGAGTGGCTGGAAAGAAAAATATAAAAGCAAAGTTCATAAGTTGTAAGAACTACTCCATTGACTTTAATTCTCCATCAACAACAGAATGAATGAAGTGGGACAGGATAGAAACGTACTGAAAGTATCTTTAGCTAGAACAGAGTCTTCCAGTTCACAGTAATCACTCTGTCCGACTGCGTTCTCAGCAGCCACGCGGAACACATAGAGAGAGCCCTCATTCAGTGGAGTGACAGTGTACTTCAGCTCCTTCACAGTGGTGTCCACCGCAGTCCAGCCCTTACGCCTGACGTCCCTCTTCTCAACAACGTAGTTGGTGATTGGAGAGCCACCGTCGTTGTCAGGAGCTTGCCACTTCAGCTCAGCGTTGATCTTTGTGATGTTGGCCACCTCAAGCCATTGAGGAGGTGATGGAGGATCTGTTGAATAGAAGAGGCTAAATGAAGCTCATATAATTTCCAATTCCAGCTAGTATTGTCTCTCAAAGCCATGGATCATCAACTGGATTCAGCTGAGGGACAATTTTTTGTTGAGCGGATGGTCAGGGGGCCGGAACATAATTACAAATCATTTGTAGACTGCAATGTGACCGCAAGAAGACCAAACATATATAATATTTCACAAAAACATAATAATTTCAAATCTTGCTTACATTTGTATACGATCACATATATCTCTCTATTATGCATGGGACTTTGGAACAGATTTCCAAAATTCAAATCACTTGGAGCTGATTTGCTGGTGTTTTTACAGTCTTCTGTCCAACAATAAAAATATTAAACATTTATAAACTTTATTTTTTCATCAAGCTTGGGGGGCCAAATAAAATCACCCACGATCAAAGTTGGCCAGCAAGCCGCCAGTTGGGGATCCCTGCTCTAAGCCTAATTGTCGGAGTTAGCATCATGACTTACAGAGTCTTTCCTTGCAGACCACAGGATCGCTAGGGTCACTGGGCTCACTCTCTCCTGCGCAGTTGACGGCCTTGACTCTGAATGAGTACTCCTGTTTCTCCATCAAACCCTTCAGGAAGTGCTCAGTCTGGGGCACGTCCTCTGCTGCTCTGATCCATGCTTCGGTACCAGTCTTCAGGAACTCAATGATGTAACCCTCGATCTTGGCACCGCCGTCGTGCTCTGGCCTGGTCCATTGCAGGAAGGCAGATGTCTTAGCTATTTCTCTGATGAAGGGTTTGCCAGGAGCCCATGGAGGATCTGGAATACAAGTAACATGACAGGTTTATGACAGGTCTTATTTTGCCGATGATACTTGTTTTCTTTAAATGATAAAGCTATCTTTTTCATTTATGAAAAGAATATAACTAAATGATCAATATAACACAACATACCAATTGGATCCTTGACCAAGACTGGATCAGTCTCAGTGCTTGGTTTTCCTGGTCCTGCAAGATTCTCGGCCAAGACACGGAACTTGTACTTCTTCTTAGTAGGCAGGCCCTTCACCCTGAAATTAACATATTTGATACGACTGTGGATATACACATACAAAATCACAAAATGTAATATAATAGATAACTATAGTATAGTACAGTATAATTATAGAACCTAAACAGGCCAACTGTACCTAAAGGTGATGTCCTTGATGGGCAGCTTGTTGCATCTGATCCATTTGTCATTTTCTGGGTCGAACCTCTCGATCCAGTACCCAGTGATCGGACTGCCACCATCCTCATCAGGCTCGTACCATGTCAGAGTCAGAGAGTCCTTAGCAATATCAGAAGGCTGCAATCTGGATGGAGCACCAGGAGGATCTAAAAGACAACAGCAACACATATATACTGCAATAATAGAACAGAGGACTATGTTTAATGAATGACAGTGTAAAAAGTATATTATTGACAACATAAATGTAAGATAGTAGATAACGTACCAAAGGAGTATTTGGCGATGATTGGCACATGCTCATTAGGGGCGCCGATGCCGTACTGGTTCTCAGCCTGTACTCTGAAGACGTATTCCTTTTCAGGTATAAGTTTTGTGGCATTGAAGGTGGTTTGTTTCACAGTGGATGACAGTTTGGTCCACTCCTCTTTGTCGAAGGGTCTGAGCTCCACAATGTAGTTGGTGACGACAGAACCTCCGTCGTCTCTGGGAGGGTTCCAGGCCAGGTAGCAGGAGTGGTTGGTGATCTCAGAGATATCAAACGCAGCTGGAGGACCAGGCTTATCTGTTGGGTGACATTCAAATATTGTTATAAACATAAAAAATGTGTTGTTCCAAAGTTGTAATTTCATTCAATTTTTTCATTGACATTTAGGGTAAAAAATATATCTTACCAAGAATGTTGACATCAACAGTTGCGGTAGCACGACCACTGCTGTTGACTGCCTCAATGATGTAAGTAGATGTGTCTTCTCTGACGGTTTTGGCGATAGACAAAGTGGAGTTTCCTGTCTTGGTATCGATGGTGATGCGATCATCTCCCTTCAGGACCAGGTCAGCCTTGGTCCATTTTACCTTGGGTTCGGGCTTTCCGACAATATCAGCTGGAAGCTCAATCTTGGTTCCGGCTCTGGCGGTCAAACCAGCCAGCAACTTCACGTCCAGTTGAATCTCTGGAGGCTCTGTTGGGATCAATTGGAAACAGAGTGACATTTCTGCAACAAACCAATGAGAGTTTAACTCAGGGCACGTGTCTTTAGGATTCAGAAAAGAGCTACGTAAATCCTATGTATTATTATCATGATTATATACATTACCTACACATCAACCCCATTATCCCAGAAACCCTAGACCCACTCCAATTTGCATACCGCTCCAACAGATCCACAGATGATGCAATCTCTATTTCACTCCACACTGCCCTTTCCCACCTGGACAAAATTGACTACAGCTCAGCGTTCAACACCATAGTGCCCTCAAAGCTCATCAATAAGTTAAGGACCCTGGGATTAAACACTTCCCTCTGCAACTGGATCCTGGACTTCCTGACAGGCCACCCCCAGGTGGTAAGGGTAGGTAACAACACATCCGCCACGCTGATCCTCAACACAGGGGCCCCTCAGGGGTTTGTGTCAGCCCCCTCCTGTACTCCCTGTTCACTCATGACCCCACGGCCAGGCACGACTCCAACACCATCATTAAGTTTGCTGATGACACAACACTGGTAGTCCTGATCACCGACAATGACGAGACAGCCTATAGGGAGGAGGTCAGAGACCTGGCCGTGTGGTACCAGGACAACAACCTCTCCCTTAGCGTAATCAAGACAAAGGAGATGATTGTGGACTACAGGAAAAAGAGGACAGGGCACACCCCCATTCTCATTGACGGGGCTGCAGGTTGAGAGCTTCAAGTTCCTTGGTGTCCACATCACCCAACAAACTAACATTTACATTTACGTCATTTAGCAGACGCTCTTATCCAGAGTGACTTACAAATTGGTGCATTCACCTTATGATATCCAGTGGAACAACCACTTTACAATAGTGCATCTAAATCTTTTAAGGGGGGTGGGGGGGGGGGGGGTTAGAAGGATTACTTTATCCTAACATGGTCCAAGCACACCAAGAAAGTCGTGAAGAAGGCACGACAAAACCTATTCCCCCTCAGGAGGCTGAAAAGATTTGGCATGGGTTCTCAGATCCTCAAAAGGTTCTACAGCTGCACCATCAAGAGCATCCTGACGGGTTGCATCACTGCCTGGTATGGCAACTGCTCGGCCTCCGACGGCAAGGCACTACAGAGGGTAGTGCGAACGGCCCAGTACATCATTGGGGCCAAGTTCTCTGCCATCCAGGACCTCTATACCAGGCGGTGTCAGAGGAAGGCCCTAAAAATTGTCAAAGATACCCGTCACCCTAGTCATAGACTGTTCTCTCTGCTACCGGAGCGCCAAGTCTAGGTCCAAGAGGCTTCTAAACAGTTTCTACCCCCAAGTCATAAGGCTCCTGAACACCTAATCAAATGGCTACCCAGACTATTTGCATTGTCCCCCCTCCCCCTCTTTTACAGCGCTGCTACTGTCTGTTGATATCATCTATGCATAGTCACTTTAATAACTCTACCCACATGTACATATTACCTAAAAAAAAACGGTACCTCGCACATTGACTCTGTACTGGTACCCCTTGTGTATAGTCTCGCTATTGATATTTTACTGCTGCTCTTTAATTACTTGTTACTTTTATTTCTTTTATTTTTGTATTTTTTTTGTTGTATTTTTTTAAAACTGCATTGTTGGTTATGGGCTCGTAAGTAAGCATTTCACTATAAGGTCTACTACACCTGTCGTATTCGGCGCATGTGACTAATACAATTTGATTTGATTACCTTTAGGATCAACAGCCAGGATCTCATCTGTAGCCCTGCAGGGTTTGCCTGCTCCCAGCCTGTTGACAGCCCTCACACGGTAGGCATACCACTGTCCCTCAATCAGACCTGTCACCTGGAATCTAAAGGGAACCAACAATCTGGTTAAACTGAGTAAATCTGTATTCTCCCTTTCATTGTTAATAGAACATGATCAACTGTTAGTTTTAGTATTATTTAGTCACTGAAAAGTTTCAGCATGGGGTTTGATCAATTGCAAATTAAACATACTTCTAAAAGAATGCTAAACTATCAGGAAATCTACCGCTATCCAAAAATCTAAATCTGATTGAACCTCAGGCTGTGTACAACACAAATTTAGAGTATCAATGATAGAGATTAGGATCTTACTTCAGCTCAGGCAGTGGGTCTCCACATGGCTCCCACTTGTCTGTGCCACGCTGGCATTTGTCTACAACGTAGCTCTTGATTGAAGCTCCGCCGTCGTACTTGGGTGGCTCCCAGTACAGGAAGATGCCCTTTCCTGACTTGTCTCTCCATTTCAGGTTCTCAGGTGGATCCGGCACAGCTTGGAAGAAACACATGGTTTACATTTTCCGATCGTGGTAGAGCTTGTGTATGATTTAGTTCAAGTGTACAAATAAATGTGTTACTGTAATCAGTTTCTGAGAAGGATAAGTACTCACTGGCAGGGGAGGACACATTGACTGGCTCGTCAATGTAGGCAGGCTCTCCTGGGCCACACTTGTTGATAGCAGTAACACTGAACAAATACTCTTTGCCTTCAATGACATCTGCCACAGTGAACTCCAGGTCCTGTACACCCATGCAAACCTGAAAAGCAATCACAATATAAGTTAGTGATAGGATGAATGGAGAGCATATACATACAGACGCATTTATTCCTTAGCGGTTATGGTTATAGGAACACTAATTTGTCATTCAAAGTGTACTCATAAGATATACCTTGACCCAGGTCTTGCGGGACACTTCCTTCTTTTCAATTTGGTAGCCAATAACTGGGCTTCCTCCATCATGCTCTGGTGCCTCCCACATCAGGTGCACATGGTGTCGTGTCACCTCGGAAACCTTGAAGTCTTTGGGTGCACTTGGTGATGCTAAACAAAAATGGCAAATAATGAGCAAATACTGCCAGTACTACTACACGGTGAGAGGGCTGTAACATATTAATTAAGTTGGTAACATGAAGACCAGTTGTTTTTTCATCACAAGTGTATCACTTACCAATAACATTGACTTCAATCTCTCCAAAGGCACTGGTCACATCATTCTCCAGGTGCAGAGTGTATGTGCCTTTGTCTGGACGCACACTTGGAGCCACTGTCAGTTCTGTGTAGGTGCTCCTTGTAACCATGGACACACGGTCACCAGCAGTGAGCTCTTTATCACCACAGCTCCACTTGGCGGTGGGTGTGGGATATCCAAGAAGAGGGACGCGGATGACAAGTGGATGAGGAACAATGACCTCCAGGCCATCCTTAAATCCACTGAGATCCATGGAAGGTCCAACTAAAATGAAAAAACAACATTATGTTTACATCCACATTACATATTTGTATTTTGTATTTCTTTTTAAAAAACAATTATGTTCTAGTATCTATTTTCTTTGTTTTAAGTTAACATTGAATAACAACACACCATGACAATCGTCTGCCAAGAGAGGTCCAAGCTTATCAGCTGGATCTGAAACTCCGGCTGCGTTCTCTGCGCACACTCTGTAGTGGTACTTCATCCCCTGCTTCAGTCCAGATACCTAGGACAACAACATCAACAACAATCAATACAAATGACAGTACAAATTGAACAAACTGGCAACAAGCATATTTCACTGCTTGAAAAAAGAAAGTGGCAATTACCTTGTAGTTAAGGTCCTGACAGAGCCTGGCATTGCATCTGAGCCACTTGTCTGTTCCATCCTCACACTTCTGAATAATGTAGCCAGTGATCATGCTTCCTCCATTGCTGGCGGGGGTCTCCCATGTCAGCTGGACAGAGTTCTTTGTCTGGTCAGTGTAGTTGAAGTTCAATGGTGGGCTTGGTTTCTCTGTAATAGATTTGAAAGTGTTCAACTGTTATCTATTCCACATAAACATTTTCAGTTGGTCAGAACAACATTATCTTGACTCACCAATGGGGTCCATGATCTTAACTGGATCCGTGGCAGCACTTGGCTTGCCAATGCCAGCCTTGTTTTCGGCTTTGACACGGAAGATGTATTCCTTGTTCTCAACCACATCAGTGAGAGTGGCTGTGCGGTCCAGAGCCTTGGCGATCATAGCCACCTCCCAGCTCACAGAGGTCCTGTCACGGAACTCAATGATGTAGGAGGTGATCTCAGATCCGCCATCAGACTTTGGTTTTTCCCAGGAGACTGTGGCTCCGAATCTGTTCACGATGCCAACCACAACGTCCTCAGGTGCCTCTGGCACATCTGAAGTAAAAACAGAGAGATTATTATTTGTTTAGCTTTTGATGCTATAATGGTCATAGGACATCACAGTACAGTTGTAGTTAGTATTGGGAAAATTCATGCATTTGTATTCTACAGTAGTCAAGTATTGCTTACCAAACTTATTCTTGGCCTGGACAGCTTCGTCTGTCTCCACAGTGGGTCCACTGCCCACTCTGTTGCGAGCACATACTCTGAAGAGGTACTTGTTGTCCCTCTGGAGACCGCTAACAGAGTATTCTGGAGCGTCAGCACGGTCAGTGGCAAGGGTCCATGTCTTGCGCTTGATATCACGCCTCTCCACCACATATGCAATGATCTTGCTGCCACCATCACTCTCTGGCTCTTCCCAGGCCAGGCTGACCTCACCGTCGGCGGTGTCAACCACTTTGAGGTTCTTCACAGGTCCAGGGACATCTGGAGATCACAAAAATATTAATGACCAACTTTTCAAGCCTCCTAAACTATCTTACTACTGTAGTCCATTAGATGATTTTCAAAAAGAGTAGAACCATGACAGTCCTAGACTTACCAATAACATCCAGATTGATGAATGCCTCTCCCTGTCCGTGTTTGTTCTTGATGACGATCTTGTACCTGCCCTGATCTGTCTTCTTGGGGCTCTTCAGCCTGTATTCTGTCTTGTCTGCGGAGGTGTCAATGTTCTGCACAGGCAGGCTAACGATGTTGAAGAACCACTCAGCCTCTGCACGAGGATAGGCATCATAGGGGATCGCCATGACAAAAGGCTTTCCAGCGTCTGTGACCAGGTTCTGATCAGTAGTCTTGATCTTTGGCACAGCTGTGATGGAAAATTACAAGTGTGAATACAAAACAACCGTTTACACCGAGAAGTGTTCAAGAGTTCAGGATGGTGACTCTGACATACCTGCCAGTTCCAGCTTGGCTCTGGCATCCTTCTCCTTGGCAACGACTCTGTACTCTCCCTGGTCACGAGGCCTGACCTCACACACCTGGAGTCTGTGGACCTTGCCCTCGCTCATCATCTGGTATTTGTCACCCTGGACGATGATCATGTTGTTCCTCATCCATTTGACCTCAACTCTGTCTTTGTTGAGCTCCACCTCAAACACAATATCTGAGCCTGGGGGCTCAAACACATCCTGAGGTGGTCTGACGATCTCAACTGGGGTCTCTGTGAGAAAGAACAACATAATACATCAGGATAACGAATCTCCCAAAGTGTGATTGTGTATAAGAAAGCATTAGAAAATTAACAACTTACCTTCAACAAAGAGGCGGGCCCTGGATCGCCTGTCTTCCACACCGCAGGCATATTCACACTCATCGTCTGGTCTGCACTTCTTGATCTTGAGTTTGCAAATCCTGCCATCTTTTTCAAATGAGTATCTGTCAAAACACAAGCAAGACAACTTTTTCAGACCTTTCTATTCAATACTCTCAACGTTATCAACACACAACCATTCAATCAATGGGAAATTTGTACCTGGGTCCCTCTCTGATCTCACGACCATTCCTGTACCATTTAACAACAGCCTTCTCTTTAGACAGCTTGCAAGAAAACTCAGCATCCTCAAACTCAGTGATGGTCTGGTCTTTGAGTGGTGTGGAGAAGTCAGTGGGAGCTTCGTTGAGGATCAGCTCAGCAGTGCACTTGTCATCACCAGCCATGGCGGTGTATTCACCCTCATCGTCCATGACACAGTCCTTGATGGTCAGTGTGTGCTTATCTTTCTCCACACGGTACAGGATGCGTTTGCTCATGGTGATCTCCTGGCCAGCCTTCATCCATTTGATGGTGATATCAGGTCTGTTCACCTTGCAGGTGAAGCTGATGGTCTTCTTCTCTTGTGTCTCACAGTCCTCAAGAGGCTCAATAATCTTGAGCTTCTCCTCTGTGAATTCACATGATAGACAAGTCAGTTCCTCAATAACATCCTACAGTATTTGTATCTAGCACAATTAAATAAGTTACTGTATTTACCTTGTACTTTGGCATTGGCATCGCTCTTGGCATGTTCACCACGATGATTTGTCAATGTAATAGTATACGTTGCTTCATCTGCCTTCTGAGCACCCTTGATCCTCAGAGAGAACACGTTGTCTTTCTGGATCATGACAAACTTGCTGCTCTCAAACATGGTCTCCTCATTCTTCAGCCACTTAGCTTTAGCTCCCTCAGTGTTCACCTCACAGTTGAAGATGATCTCCTGTCCTTCCTTCACTTGCGTATCCTTGATGGGTGTGATGATCCTGAGTTTCTCTGTTGAGAGAAAAAAACTGTGTCAGCATAACTATCCTTTTCTATTAGATAGAGAAGACAGCAATAAACAAATGATGCAGTATTTGTACAAGTACCCACCAATGACAAACAAGTCAGCTGAGGCTTTGGTAGTCCCAATGAAGGCGACATAGCCTCCTTCATCATTTGGTGTACAATTCTTCACTATCAGTGCTCTTCTCTTGCCATCACAGACAACGTCATACTTATCTCCGGAAACAATCTCCTTGTCACCCTTGAGCCATTTGACTTCATAGGTGTCTTTAGAGACTGAGCAGACAAATTCAGCCTTTTCTCCTTCAACCACCTCAAGACTCTGAGGCCTGGCAATGAACTCCGCAGCCAGTTCTAGAAGACCAAAAAAGGAAGATGAGTGGAGATGCATATAATTTGTATCAGCACCTTAACCTGCACTCAAACATATGGACATAATTTATATAATTTTAAAGAATGTATATGTTTTCAATTTACAGCTCATATCTGATTTCTTTACCATTCAGTGTTAATGTTGCAGATGTCTTGGCGTTATGCAGTCTGCAGTTATACTCTCCAGCATCCTCCATCTTGAGATCTTGAATAATGAAGATTCTCTTCCTTCCATCCGTGACCTGTTCATATCTTCCTCCTTCTGGTAGTTCCTGGTCTCCCTTCCACCAGGTGACCTCAGCGCTGGCCTTCGACACTTCACAAATCATCTTCACACTGTCTGTTTCTGTTCCCTCCACATTAGACAGGTTCTTGGTAAACTTAGCCTCTTCCTCTGCAAGGAGAAGATATTGTAATCAGTCAAATCTGTGGTTGATGGTATAGATATGAATCTCGTAGTAACTGAGAATGAAAACAAAGCCTTACCAATAACTGTCAGCATGCCAGAGGACTTGGAGGTCTTAGCGTCACATTCGTACTCTGCTTCATCATCGAAGACTGTCTTGGTGACCACAAGGATACGCTTGACACCATTGGCAATGATCTCGTATTTCTTTCCCTTTCTGATCTCGTTGCCGTCCTTGTACCATTTGACCTGTTTGAACAGACAATAATATATCATCAGACTTCTTGTGCATGTAAACCAATGTTAATTGATTCCTCTGTTTTCATTTAGGTAGAGCTGATTATTTTAAAGTATTTTCATTCATAATCACTTACCTTGGCATTCTCACGAGACACCTCACACTCAAATCTGGCATTTTCCTTTTCTTTGACCTCAACATCATGGAGTGGCTTAGAGAACTCAACATGTGGAGCTGTAAGCAAAAATATATATTATATACTCTCTAAAACTCTGCTTGCGAATTCTGTTCATTTGCAATATTTATTTGTGTTGAATCATCCTTTTACTTACGTTCAACATTCAGGAAAGCAGAGGTTTTGAATTCTTTAGCATCGCATGTATATGTCTTTGAGTCATCTAGAGTACAGCCATGAATGATGAGTCTTCTCTTTCGGCCATCAACAATAAGGTCATATTTCTTAGTTTTGCGGATCTCCTGTGTGTCTCTGAACCACCTGACCTCAGCGTTTTCCCTGGAGACTTCACACTCCAATGTAGCAGTGGCCTCTTCCTCAACTGTCTGGTCCTCCAGAGGTTTGGTGAACTCAACTGGTGGCTCTGTAAAGCAGGAGACCATTATATTAGTTGCAATAAAGATATACAGTGCCCTCAGGAAGTATTCATACCGGTTTACTTGTTCCACATTTTGTTGTGTTATAAACTGAATTCAAAATGGATTAAATAGGTTTTTCTCACCCATCTACACACAATACCCCATAATGACAAAGTGAAAACATGTTTTTAGAATTCTTTGCAAATGCATTGAAAATAAAATACAGAAATATCTCATTTACATAAGTATTCACACATTTGGCCGTGATTACAGATTTGAGTCTTTCTGGGACTCAAGTCTCTAAGAGCTTTGCACATCTAGATTGTACAATATTTGCACATTATTATTATTTTTTAAATCCTCAAACTCTGTCAAGTTGGTTGTTGATCATTGGTAGATAGCCATTTTCAAGTCTTACCATAGATTTTCAAGCCAATTTAAGTCAGAACTGTAACTAGGCCACTCAGGAACATTCAATGTCATCTTGGTAAGCAACTCCAGTGTATATTTGGCCTTGTGTTTTAGGTTATTGTCCTGCTGAAAGGTGAATTTGTCTCCCAGTGTCTGTTGGAAAGCAGACTGAGACAGGTTTTCCTCTAGGATTTTGCCTGTGCTTAGCTCTATTCCTTTTTATCCTGAAAAACTCCCTAGTCCTTGCTGATGACAAGCATACCCATACCATGATGCAGCCACCACCATGCTTGAAAATATGAAGAGTGGTACTCAGTTATGTGTTGTGTTGGATTTGCCCCAAACATAACGTTTTGTATTCATGACATAAAGTGTATTTCTTTGCCACATTTTTTGCAGTTTTACTTTAGTGCCTTGTTGCATGTTTTGGAATATTATATTCTGTACAGGCTTCCTTCTTTTCACTCTGTCCCTTAGGTTAGTATTGTGGAGTAACTACAATGTTGTTGATCCATCCTCAGTTTTCTACTATCACAGCCATTAAACTCTGTAACTGTTTTAAAGTCACCATTGGCCTCATGGTGAAATCCATGATTTCCTTTCTCTCCGGCAACTGAGTGAGGAAGGACGCCTGTATCTTTGTAGTGACTGGTTTTATTGATACACCATCCAAAGTGTAATTCAATGTCTCATTTTTTATTTTTACCCATCTACCAATAGGTCCCCTTCTTTGCGTCACGCCCTGATCTGGTTCACCTGTCCTTGTGATTGTCTCCACTCCCCTCCAGGTGTCGCCCATCTTCCCCATTATCCCCTGTGTATTTATACCTGTGTTTTCTGTCTGTCAGTGCCAGTTTGTTTTGTTTGTCAAGCTTACCAGCGTTTTGTCCTGTCAGCTCCTGTCTTTTCCCAGCCTCTCTATTTCTCGTCCTCCTGGGTTGTGACCCTTGCCCGTCCTGACCCTGAACCCACTCGCCTGACCACTCTGCCTGCCCCTGAGCCTGCCTGCCGTCTGGTACCTCTGCCCCTATCTGGATTTCCGACCTCTGCCTGACCTGACCCTGAGCCTGCTTGCCCTCTTGTACATTTGCCTCTGTTTGCTGCAATAAACATTGTAACTTCGACAAGGTCTGCACTTGGGTCCTATCTGATTCCTGATACTTTGCAAGACATTGGAAAACCTCCCTGGTCTTTGTGATTGAATCTGTGTTTGAAATTCAATGGTCAAGTGAGGGACCTTAAAGAAAATTGTATGTGTGGGGTACAGAAATGAGGTAGTCATTAAAAAATAATGTTAAACACTATTATTGCACACAGAGTGAGTGCATGAAACATGTGACTTGTTAAGCACATTTTTACTCCTCAACTTATTTAGGCTTGTCATAACAAAGGGGTTGAGTACTTGTTTACTCAAGACATTTCAGCTTTTCATTTTTAATTAATTTGTAATGATTTTGAAAAAAATATAATCCCACTTTAACATTATGGGGTATTGTGTGTAGGCCAGTGACACCATCTCAATTTAATCCATTTTAAATTCAGGCTGTAACTGTCACGGATCCCTCCGGAACTTTCATCATGCACACCTGTCCCCTATCCCCACTGATTAGTATTTGTATATATGTGCCATTTGGTTTCCATGGTCTTGTTGATTATTGTTACAATGTCCGTTGGTGCGTGTGAGTACCTGTGCTGTGTGTTTTGGGCTTTCGTGCCCTTGTGGATTGCGCAGATGATTCTGGGTCTCGGCCCGTGTGTTAATCATCATACGCGCATGTGTATTTATTCGAGGTACTCCTCGCTCTTTTGTTTGGGTTTCAACCCTATGTTTTTGTTACATGTTTGTTTGGTCTTTGTCACCGTGCCTTTACACGGCACGTCGTCAATTGGGCTTAATAAAAACCACTATTACGCATTCCTGCGCCTGTTTCTCGATCCTTCATGCCAACGTAACAGTAACACGACAAAATGCTGAAAGAATCAAGGGGTGTGAATACTTTCGGAAGGCACTGTAGATAAATGAACTGCACCCACACTTATGTAGTTGATCTTATTCCATTTGAAAATATCTGCATGCCATGCTTAACTAGACAAACAAATGTGTGCTAACATGTTTAATAACAAGGACAGTTTCAGCAAGGGAGCTCTAGTGGTATGTCAGATAATCTCCATAATGATTTATCAAATATAACCTACCCCTGACAATGAGTTTGGCCTGGGTCTTGAAGTCCTTTGCAGTGAGCCCGACTTCCCCAGCTTCTGTCAGCTTGACATTTCTGATAGTTAGGCTGTGTCCTCTGCCTTCTGCTCTGGTGACCACCTGAGGAAATAAAACAGTTTAATATGTATGTAAGCCTTGTCTGAGCCAGAACGGCCCATAGGGCAGTAGTCTTTCTCCTGTATCTGTAGAGTGAAGCAGCTTTAAGTACACCTCCTGGACGCCAGTCAAACAGATTGATAAAGCCTGATTAATTGTCTTGGTTACAAACATGGAACACGTTGTAAATTACCTATTTTACATTTTAAATGTACAGCTATGAAATATTACAGCAAAAGTGTAACACTTGGGTGGCTCACCAACTCTTGAAGCTGTTAAAAATAGCTCAAGCAACGCTCACAGGAATGAACAGTCAAATGTTATCTCGACACAGATAATGCTGCACAATGACCTGAAGTGTCTATGTCCTTATATGTATAAAATATGTTGGTGACAAAAATATGTATTTTATTTCACTTGTGATTATTATGACTGAGGTAGGTGGGTTTTGAAGATATGTTTTATATTATAATAACATATCATTTGAAGAGCAAATGTTCCACACTCAATGCGCTTAAGGTAGAAACAAAACAAAAACTGTGAACAACACATTAAAATATAGATAAACAATCACAAAACATCAAAACATGACCTACTAATGCAAAACATAGACATTAAGCAGATTAAGCAAATACAAATGTAAAGCTATCTTGGTCTTTAGCTTGGTAGGTATTTAGTTGTGTTTTAAAGGAGGAAATGGAAGCTGCCTCCACGACATGTGCAGGTACAAAGTCAATTATTAAGTATTGTAATGTATTAGACAGTAGTTTATGTGAATGCAAGTTGTACTGTACTTACCCTATCACTTTGCTCTAAAGATGTGTAAAACATTTACTTAAAGTGATTGTAATGACTAAGGTAGTCATGTAAATTATTTGGAAAGCCAATAAAGAGCTGAATAATAGACATTTGTAAAGTCAACTATAAAGTATTAGTTGAATATACATACTTCAATTCAAAAATAATATCTGCTTTTGGCTATACAGCAGTTGTGAATGTAAATTCTGCAGTACTTACCCTTTCACCTAGCTCCATCTTGGTGCTTCCCAAGAACCATTCTACAACGATTCCTTCATAAGTAAGTTCACAGTCGAAAGTGGCGGTCTCCCCGGCAGTAACAGTAACATCCTTGAGAGGCCGCATAAGCCCTATACTCCGCGCTTCAGATCGAGGAGAAGACATGGTTAGTTGACTGACTCATAAGAAACAAGTACTTCTTTTACCAGACATCTTTGTATCCCAATTCTTAACAGGCATATTCTCCTTGGGTCCCTAAACCACCAGAACAACTAAGGGCTCGAGGTAAAATCGGGTTATCATGGACTGTCCTAGTTATTTGCATTTAGAGTGTCTTCTCACTGTGAGTGTTGTAGCTCTACCAATCATAATCACTGACCACCCACTCCAGATAAGGCATGAGGCTTCTAAAATAGCCACAACATCTGATTGGACAACAGCTCTCCCTTGCTGAGCTTTAGTATCTTTTGCCGTCAGTCAACTAGCAAAATGGTGGAGTACAACTTGCACTACCAAAATGTACTACTTGCCATACAAAAAGTTACTTGTCAGAGGAAAGCCATAATATTTAGTCAAAATTAAAACGTGTGTTTGTATGTTGTGTCATAAGATTCTCACCTTTAACTCTAAGCTGAGCATTGGATTTAGCATTGGCAGCCTGGAAGTCGACACCTCCGGCCTGATCCATGCGAACATTGTATAGGATAAGGACATGCTTTGTACCCTCCTCCTTAATCTCACAGTCCTGAAAACACAGATCACAGAAACATCAGTCACTACATGATACAACCAAATAAATGGTCTTGTTCACATGGGCTATTTCAAATAAATCAAATATTTCAAATAAATCAGTCAATACCACTTACAGGAGACTGATGAAGGGCCTCTCCTTTGAGTTTCCAGTGACCATGGACATCATCGGCAGAGATCTCGGTCTCAAACTTGGCAATTTCAGTTTCTGTCACTTCCACGCTGTACAGTGGACGAACAACCTTAATGTCACGCTCCTCAATGTCCAGCCTGGCTGTGGTTTTGTCAGAACCACAATCGCAAGTGTACTCTCCAATGTTGCCCTTCTCTGCTTTCTTCACTGTCAGCAAACGCCTCTTTCCATCGGTTTTAATGATCAGATTCTTGCTAGGCATGATTTCCTGGCCGTCCTTGAACCATTTCACCTCAGCAGAGGTCTTGCTAAGTTCACAAACCAGCATCACTTCGTCCTTCTCAACGGCAGTGTAGTCTTGCAGTTTTGTCACAAAGTAAGGTTCTCCCTCTGTCAAGCACAAAGAGGAAATTATGAGGAAATGTAAAGTTATGTTTAACTGCAGGCTTTATGTGAATTAAATGACTCAAACTAAATGACACCACAGTTCAATCAATAGCTTACCAAGAACAGTGAGCATGGCCTCAGAGCTCTTGCCCAAGGCTTCCACTTTGATCATGGATGTGTCATCAATGGACACCTGCTTGAAAGTCAAGGTGTGCATCTTGCCATTGTCTGACATGTGCACAACCTTGCTGGGGTGCAGACGGATGTCGTTCTTGTACCAGACGACAGAGATTTTGTCATGTGACAGTTCAATACTGAACTCTGCTGTTTCACGCTCCTTGACTGTGACATCCTTGATGGGCTTGACAAACTCAAGGCGTATACCTTATCACAAAAAAATCACAATTTCATTAATACAATCTCAAATATTCGTCTTTATTTATTATTTGATTATTTCAAAACGTCCATGATCTCAGTAATTACCTTGGATAACTAATTTTCCTGTGGTCCTCTTGTCCTCAGCCTCAAATATGTATTTAGCTTCATCCTCATATGCAGCCTTTTTGACCACCAGAGTGTGTATCTTTCCTTCATGGATAATCTCAAACTTGTCATCATTTTCCAACTCCTGAGATCCCTTGAGCCAACGGAAGGTCTTGGTTGGTCTTGAAATCTCAACCTCAAATCTTCCCTCATCTTTCTCATACACTTGCACATCACTCAAAGGTGTGATAAAGGTCAGTGGCAGTTCTGGAATAAAACCAATAGGCAACATATTATAGTAGATTGAATATCAGTCGTTCTATTATTTCAATGGTGAAAAAATTTGAATACAGAGTAGAAATGAGAAAATAGATCAGAAATAGAAATTGTACCTTTCACTTTCAGGTTGGCTGTACACTTAGCATTGGCAGCTGTGAATCCAACCTCTCCTGTCTGGGAGACCTTGCAGTTGTATAATGTCAAAGTGTGCTTGGCACCATCCTCAATGATTTCAATATCTGGGGAAGGTGAAAGGGTTTCTCCCTTCAGTTTCCACTGGCCATGGACATCATCTTCAGAGATTTCCACTTCAAAACGAGCGGTCTCGCCATCGAAGAGCTCAACACCATACATTGGGCGAGATACCTTGATATCACGAGCTGCAATTGAACACGGAAAAGATGGCAATTAATTTAATCAAGAAAACAAAAGCAATCTTTACTATTAGATTTTATGATTGTAAAAATTAATTGACTTACCTTCAATGCTAATGGTTGCCATGGTCTTGTCCGTATCACAATCACATAGGTATTGTCCCTTATCTTTTCCTTCCACTTTCTTGATAGACAACATTCTTTTGTTGCCCTCAGCCCTTATGGTTACCATCTTAGAGGCCTTAATTTCAGTCTCATTATGGTACCACCTCACAGGGACATCTTTGCTGAGTTCACAGTCCAGAGTGACCTCGTCCTTCTCGACTGCGGTGTAATCCTGCAACTTCACTGTGAAGTATGCGTCACCCTCTGGAACAGGAAAATGTTTTATCAATTGCTGTAGATCAAATAACAATAACACTCTCGAATGATGCCTTCTCTCCATGTTGCATAGCATAGAAGAACAATGTAGAAAACAAGAGATGAACAAAGAGCCATGAAGAGGACAAAGAGAATGAAAGAAAGAGGTACAGAGCAGGGGTTACCTAGCACCGTCAAGTTTGCCGTTGAGGGAATTCCTTTAGCCTCTGCCTTAATCTGGCAGGTATCATCTAGAGTCAACTCCTTGATTTCTAAGGTGTGTTTCTTTCCTTCAAAATGGATGAGCACAGTCCTGCTCACATGGAGTTTCATTTCATTTTTGTACCATGTCAGGGGTACCTTCTCATGAGAGAGCTCAACCTCAAACCGAGCTGTTTGACCTTCCTTGGCAGTTTGGTCCTTTAGTGGTGTTATGAATTTGAGCCTCATACCTATAATATATTAGTTGAGTGCATAACAGTGTTACTGTCTTTGCCCAATAAACAGTCTTGTTGCCCAATAAGATAATTAATCAATAAAGAATTAAGATGACAACATACTAAAAGCAGCTTATATCTAACACAAAGCCAGATCAAAGATTCAGCGCCATGTAAAACAGAAGAGTTAACTGAGAATCGTTTCAGCCAGTACTTACCCTCCACAGTCAACTGGGCTGTTGACTTTTTGCCCAAGACTTCAATAGTGTATTGTCCCTCATCATCAAATTCACAGTTGTTTATGACCAATATATGTTTCTTTCCATCATCAATAATGTCATATTTATCGCCTGTCGACAGGATGTCTGACCCCTTTAACCACATGACTTTAGGCACATCCTTTGTGATAGTACACTCAAACATAGCCTGTTTCTTTTCAGGTACAGACACGTCCTTCAAGGGGACTGTGAAGTCCATTTCCATTTCTGTGAGGTATGAATAATGATTAAGTATGACTGACGCATTATCGATCTTCCTTTGGATCACAGAGACTTTACAAACACATACAGCATATGACAGTATATATTGTTGATTTTTGACACTTTCTTACCTGTGACTGTGAGCACCCCACTCGTGATAGCGTTCAGAGCTTGATAAGACACTTCACCACACTGGTCAAGCTGAGCATTTTTGAGAGTGAGGAAACGTTTCTGGCCCTCAGATTTGATTTCAACCATCTAAAAAGGTAAATACAATTTGAACAAAAGTGTAAATACATCAACATTTAAACAACATGTACTGTACATATTTCCAATCATTGTGGTTAGAATCCAGAAATATATTATAGTCAAATTATAGGTCTTACCGGTGATCTTTGCAGGACTTGACCTTTAAGTTTCCATTCTCCAGCCACATCCTCTTCAGATATTTCAGTTTCAAACGTAACCTCCTCTTTCTCAACAACCTCCATACTGGAGATAGGCTTCAAGATCTGAGCTTCACGTTCTGTAAAAGTAACACAAATATTTAAAAGGATCCACTTCATGTTTATTTTAATTAAAACCTTATTTTACCAGGTAAGTTGACTGAGAACACATTCTCATTTACAGCAACGACCTGGGGAATAATTACAGGGGAGAGGAAGGGGGATGAAGGAGCCAATTGTAAGCTGGGGATGATCAGGTGACCGAGATGGTATGAGGGCCAGCTTGCGAATTTAGCCAGGACATTGGGTTTAACACCCCTAGTTTTACAATAAGTGCCATGGGATCTTTAGTGACCACAGAGAGTCAGGACACCTCTTTAACATTCCATCCAAAAGACAGCACTCTACACAGGGCAATCTCCCCAATCACTGCCCTGGGGGATTATTATTTTAAAAAATTAGACCAGAGGAAAGGGTGCCTCTACTGGCTCTCCAACACCACTTCCAGCAGCATCTGGTCTCCCATCCAGGACCAACCCTGCTTAGCTTCTGAAGCAAACCAGCAGTGGGATGCAGGGTGGTATGCTGCTGGCAAAGGCTATCATGTAGATAGCCTTAGTGGACAACATAACATACAATTGCAGACTGTAACATAACATACAAGTAACATAATATAGAATGTGCAACCAACCTCCAAGAGTCAGGTTAGCTGTGTATCTGCGGCCTTCAACCTCCATGGCATATTGCCCAATATCATCAGGTGATACTTTCTTAACTATGAGAGTCAGTTCTTTGCCTTCTTTCTTAACCTCAGTCTTGTCAGTGGGATCATTAGGAATCTCCTTGTCGCCATGGAACCACTTCCAGTTGGGGGTTTCTTTGAAGAGCTCGCATTTGAAAGTGGCAGTGGCCTTGGGTTTCACATGCTGATCTCTCAATGGTTTCTGCAACCAGTCTCTGATAATTTCTGTAAAATAAAATAAAAATTCATATTGAAAAATGGCTCCTTCTCATGTAGCCAAGACACAACAAACATAAGAAGAGAGGCACAGGACTACAATCCACATATAAAAACAAAGCAGGGAAGGTCGAAGATCAACTAGAGACGGTCCACAGGAACTGAGTAAAACGGGGGTCTCCTGGCAAGAGGCAAAAGCCCTCACACATGGTGGACCTCCTACAGTGCCTTGCAAAAGTATTCACCCCCCTTGGTGCTTTTCCTATTTTGTTGCATTACAACCTGTAATTTAAATTGTTTTTTATTTGGATTTCATGTAATGGACATACACAAAATAGTAAAAATTGGTGAAGTGAAATGAAAAAAAATTACTTGTTTAAAAAAATTCTAAAAAATAGAAAACGGAAAGTGGTCCATGCATATGTATTCACCCTCTTTGCTATGAAGCCCCTAAATAAGATCTGGTGGAACACATTACCTTCAGAAGTCACATAATTACTTTAATAAAGTCCACCTGTGTGCAATCTAAGTGTCACATGATCTGTCACATGATCTCAGTATATATACACATGTATATAAAAGGCCCCAGAGACTGCAACACCACTAAGCATGGGGCACCACCAAGCAAACGGCACCATGAAGACCAAGGAGCTCTCCAAACAGGTCAGGAAAATGTTGTGGAGAAGTACAGATCAGGGTTGGGTTATAAAAAAATATCAGAAACTTTGAACATCCCACGGAGCACCATTAAATCCATTATTAAAAAATGGAAAGAATATGGCACCACAACAAACCTGCCAAGAGAGGTCCGCCCACTGAAACTCACGGACCAGGCAAGGAGGGCATTAATCAGAGAGGCAACAAAGAGACCAAAGATAACCCAGAAGGAGCTGCAAAGCTCCGCAGTGGAGATTGGAGTATCTGTCCATAGGACCACTTTAAGCCATACACTCCACAGAAATGGGCTTTACGGAAGAGTGTACAGAAAAAATCTATTGCTTAAAGAAAAAAATAAGCAAACACATTTGGTGTTTGCCAAAAGGCATGTGGGAGACTCCCCAAACATATGGAAGGTGTGACTGGTCAGATGAAAATGTAGCTTTTTGGCCATCAAGGAAAATGTCTGGCGTAAACCCAACACCTCTCATCACCCCAAGAACACCATCCCCATCCCCAACACCACACCATCATGCAGTGGGGACATTTTTCATCCTCAGGGACTGGGAAACTGGTCAGAATTGAAGGAATGATGGATGGCACCTTCTAGCAGGACAATGACCCTAAGAATACTGCTAAAGCAACACTCAAGTGGTTTAAGGGGAAACATTTAAATGTCTTAGAATGGCCTAGTCAAGGCCCAGACCTCAATCCAGTTGAGAAACTGTGGTATGACTTAAAAATTGCTGTACACCAGCGGAACCCATCCAACTTGAAGGAGCTGGAGCAGTTTTGCCTTGAAAAATGGGCGAAGATCCCAGTGGCTAGATGTGCCAAGCTTATAGAGGCATACCCAAAGAGACTTGCAGCTATAATTGCTGCAAAAGGTGGCTCTACAAAGTATTGACTTTGGGGGGGGGGGGGGGAATAGTTATGCACACTAAAGTTTTCTTTTTTTTCTTATTTCTTGTTTGTTTCACAATAAAAAATATTTTGCATCCTCAAAGTGGTAGGCATGTTGTGTAAATCAAATGATACAAACCCCCCAAAATTAATAATTCCAGGTTGTAAGGCAACAAAATAGGAAAAATGCCAAGGGGAGTGAATTCTTTCGCAAGCCACTGTATGCTCCCAAAGGGGACAAGAGGATGAAGTCAAGTATGTCAAGCTATGTAGCAATTACGCAATGTTTTTCCCGTGCTTATGAATAGGCTAGGAATGCATTATGTAGATTTGTTCAAATGAATTGCTCCTAAAATGATTAGTGCATTTGTTTAGTTACAAATATAGATATTCTGTACATACCAATGATTTTGACATCTGTTTTAGTCCTGATGTCATCACACTCGCAAGCGTAGATCCCAGCGTCGTCATCTCCCGTGTCCTGGATTGTAATGGCATGCTGCATTCCAATGACATTGATAGCCACTTTTCCAGGGATGTTTTTAAGAGGGACACCACTTTTCTTCCAGACCACATCTCTCTCTTTGTTCAACTCACAGGTCAGGTACATAGGCTGACTCTTGAGGACCGACATACCATCCTCTTCCAGAGTCTTTACCCACTTCACAGGCAATTCTATGAGGAAAGAAAGTCATGTTCCAAAGCTTACATTAAATATGACTTATTTTTAAGTAATCAAAGAGGTTGTAAAGAAGTAAAGAAGTTCGTTACACAGAACAAATATGTATGGACTTAGAATAAGTACCTTCTACTATTAGTTTGGCGGTTGTTGTCTTTTCCTTGTTGCCCAGCTTGGCAACACAAGTATATTCACCAGTGTCAGAAACTTGCACATCAATGATGAGCAGTTTGCGATCTTTGCCATCAGAGTAGTACTTGTGTTTTGGGCTCTCTCTTATGTTGGCATCATCTTTCATCCATGAAGTAATTGCAGTAGAAGGCGAAACCTCGCACTCAAACGTAGCAGAAGCGCCGACTGATTCAGCCTCCTGTAACACTATGTCTTTGAGCGGTCTCGTAAACTTCAGTGGAACTGCTTTGAGCTGGAATCCAAAAGGATTAGCATCTGGGGGTTTGTCTCCTCCAGCACCGGGCTTCAGTCCTCTACCCCGACCACCACCAGGTGAGGGGGTTTGCTTAGCTGAAATTGGAAAAATGTAAATGCATGATAAGTTCAACAACACTACTTTTGCTAAGACGTTTTGTTTTATTTTAAGAACTGTATTTTTTCAGTACATGAACATCGACATAAAATATAAAACCCCAGAGAGAAACCTCTCTTGGACATGTTGCCAAGGGCAAAAAACAAGTGGCATTACCGTATTTACCAAAGAGGATGAAGAGTATTAAGCAAGTTAACAACACGATAAAACGCTACTATACCATACAGAAGTAATATACAGACTCAAACATTCAAACATGTTTAACATTTAAACAAAATACATAGTTTTCATAGTAAATAAGACATGATAGATATGATTACAAAAACCTAGAAGACCCATATAAGGATATAGGTTAAAGTCATGATATTTCTGAGCACTTTAAGTTTCTATATCTTTAGCACACACATATTACTGACATGCATGTTTTTGTTTATTCTCACCTTGAATGCCTCTACCTCTACCTCTACCGGCAGCATCCTCTTTTGGTTTCCCATCTGAGTAAAGACAATTGCATGACTTTCTCATTAAGAAATAAAATATATGACTACAACTCGCAAAATGGTTGGACATTACACAGAAAACTGTGAAAGATGGGAAAGATGAATGGATACAAAATGGAGCACCATGGGCAAGATTATTGGACATGAGAAGATGGCATGGACATAGAGAATTGAACAAAATGCCAGACATTGACATGGAGAGCTTGAACACGCTGTAATGGATGTGTACAAGACAATGGAGACAAATATTAGTACAGCTAGACAATGGACAAAAATTACTGACTTTGATACTTGGACTACATAAAATGAAGACATTAAGATGAGGAGATGAAAACATTAAGATGGACATGGTTGGACAACACAGAGTGAGAACATGGACATGGTTGGTCTACATAGAATGAGGACAAGACGTGAGACAAAAAATATTGACATGGATGGAGGTAATGAAAGATGGATGGCTAGCTCGACTGATAACTGGACAGATAGATTAATGGATGAATGGAGGATGGATCAGGTGAGACACTTCCTGAGCCATCAGTGGTAAGTTTCAGCAGCCATAATCTCACCTCTGCTGGCACCTGGCATTCCAGGGGTCTCACGTGCATCACCTTCCAAAGGTTCTTCTCCCCAGTCTTCTGTGGACCCAGAACTATCTCGAGGGACAAGTTCCCATCCCCAACCTTCATTGTCAGATTCCAGCTCCTTCTCTGGCTCCTCCTCAAAGACTTCCTCCTCCAACTGAGTTGAAATCTTTCGTAACTGTACAGGGGACAGTTCCTTCATTGCTGGCACCTTCTCTTTAACAGTTTTATGTGGTGCTTCCTCTTCTGGTGATATTTTCTTTGGAACCTTTTTTAGGGTAACACCTTCAAATGAATCTTTAGGTGAAACCTGTCTAGGCAGCTTTTTGGTGCGTTCTGCACTGGGCTTCCTCTCCATAATAATTTTTTCAATTTCTTTTGGCTTTGGTTTTTCAACCTTAGGTGAGGGAGTCTTTTTCAGTTCCACCTTTTTCTTAAGTGTCTCTTCATGCTTTAAGGGTTTGTCTTTTTCTTTTTCTTCTGGTTCTTTAGGCACAAGCTCCACCTTTTTTAATTGTGGCTTTTCCTCTTGAGGACTCTTTTCAATTTTCTTTACAGGTACTGGTTTTGGAGGACTTGGCTTTTGATGAAGAGTTTTTTCAGCCTCTTTCTTCTTCTCAGACTCCTTCTCAGGCTTCACAGCTTCAGCTTTTGGTGACTTAGAAAATGGCTTCAATTTAACTTCTTCCTTCTCTTGCTCCTGCGGAGGCATTTTCTTCACCTTTGTCAGTGGTTTGTCAGACTCTTCGACTTGTTCATCTTCAGGAGCTTTGGCCACTGGTTTAAATTTGGCTGCCTGTGGCTCTTTCGTATCCTTTTCGATGGTTTCAGATTTCTTCATAGGAGCAGAAACTGATTCTTTAACTGCTTCATCTCTTTGTGGTCTCTCACTTCTATCGTAAGCAGCTCTGGATTCACTGTCTTTTTTGTCTTTCTCTGGCTCAACAGTTCCCGGTTTAGCAGGTTTTTCAAATGGTTTAAGCTTGACAGTTTCTTGCTCTTTCTCGTCTGATGGCAATTTCGATACCTTCTTCAGAGATGAGCTAGGTTGGTCAGGTGATTCTTCCTTCAGCAACTTTGGTGTTTTCTTCAAACCCATTTTCTCCTCTACTTGGACATCTTTCAGAACCTTTTGGGATTTTTTCAAGTGAGCTAATGATTCCTCAGTAGAATCTTTTGATGCAACTTCTTTAGGTTTGTGAAACTCCACCTGTTCAATTGGCTTCTTATCGTATACTGAGGTTCTCTCAGCTATTTCTGTTGTTTCAAACATATACTCCTCTCTCTCATAACTTTCAACAACTATGGTCCTTGAGGCTTCCTGAGTCGGAACCTCCGGCTCAACTGTCTCTTCTTCTGAGGGTATCTGTGGCACCTTTTTCAGCTTAATGATATCCTGCTCTTCCTCAGTGTCCTTTGAAATTCTGGTCACTTTCTTCAAAGTTGGCATGTCAAGTATTTCTTCCTTCAGAACAGGAATTCTACCCTTTTTCTTAATAATAGTTGGCGCCGCAGTTGTTTTTGCTGAAGTAGTAAGATTTTGTATAAGACAGAGAGCAACGACCAACAATTATTCATTTGCATCACAAAACAACAAAGGACTCCAATATTAAACATTTTACAGCAATACTGTACACTCCACATTCACTCGGCAACAAAAGATTTAGGACAGTTCACTGGACATATTTTCAGACAGACAAGTTAAACAGACATTTTCCCAAGTAAAGTAAACTGGTATCTATCATGTATTTAAATTAGTAATTCATTGATCAAATGATGAAGCTATATTTTAATGTTTGATCTCTTAATCTGTTTACGATCTATTTTGCATTAATAGGTTAAAAATAATGCTTTGATATATTGTTATTGTGTTCTACCCTTTGATGTATTGTTGCAATCTTACCTTTGCCAGCTCCCCCGGGTGCTGTTACAGGGCCCTTATCTGTAGGAATGTAGGAATGTAAGATTCCAGTTCAGTTTTAGAATAAAAAATATATTGTAAGGGATTTGGGAAAGCACCCATATGTTTGTGCCTAATCACTAGGATAGGATGTGATAAACTGTCTTATAAGAGGGGGAAATGTACTTCGACACACAGTATGGCTGTATACAATTAACACTGTACATTACACACTCAACATATACACTATACATACATTGGACGTTACCCATGTCATAAAGATTATACACATCTCTTACAGCCACATACATCAAACATTTACTATGTATATATATACACTACAAGATGCAGGGGTATCAATATTTGCGTTAGAGGAAGAAGTGTGTCATGCAATATGTTGACTTTTGATGATTTGAGCAATGTATTCCTTTTCACTTTGGTGAAGACTTTTTGAAATGTAATGACTCTGTAGCAGGTGTGTAAGTACAGGCAGTTGCATGCGACTTACCCATATTGCCAATATTTTCTGAGAAAAGAGTACTGCATGTACTTACTAGCCTGTACAGGGTAACTACTGTTAGTTATTACACTAGTAGAGTGTAGAAGTGTCTCTATTCTAAGCAAGCAGTATCAAGCATGCACATTTTGTTAGAAGTACACACTTCAAGTGAGTAGGTATCATGAGATAGTGGCAAACAGATAAACCTCTAACAAGGTTTAAAAGTATGCTGTAGAGTAGACAGACAAACGAAGCAACATTTCTAAAATTAGATTTCTAAGTGCCAGTGTAAAATGCAAGTATACATGTTGTATACATACAGGTGTGTTCACTCATACTACTTAAGTACAGCATGTGTGAGGCTCACATGCTCTTAGGAACCTGTCAATAAGAGCAAACAGACATTTGAAGAACACACCATGAATGACAGAAACAAAAAAGACTACCTTCAGGGGGTGAAGCACTAGGTGAAACAGGTGAAGGCGTTTTCATCGGTGGGGAGGATCTCTTTTCAGCTGGTGACATTTTAAATACAAGTATGCCAAAGGTCATAATCAGGACAAACAAGAGTGTTTGAGCTAAAATTTGCTCACCAAATACAAACATTTAAAAGAACAGATAGACATTAAGAAAAAACTAAATTGAAACAAACATCAGAAACACTACCTTCAGTAGGAGACACTGTTTCTACAAGAGGAGCAGGTGAAGGCTTTGGTATCTGAGGTGGTGGGGAGGCTTTCTTCTGCACTGGTTTCACTTTAAATACAAGTATTCTAAGGTCACATTCAAGAACTGACTGCTTGAGCTAAGAGTTGTTAAACAAACACAAACATTGACAGAACATAACATGAATTGACAAAAACATAAGAGACTACCTTCAGGGGGAGAAGCTTTCTCCACATGGGGGGCATCTGAAGGCTTTGGCTTCGGTGCAGAGATTTTCTTGTCTGGTGTCACTTTAAATACAAGTACCCCAAGGTCACAATCAAGAACTGACCACTTTGGCCAAAGACTCATTAAAGAAACACTGAAAGAGCAGACTAACATTTGAGGAAAACAACATGCATGACACAAACACACTACCTTCAGGGGATGCTACTTTTTCTACATAGGGAGCAGGTGAAGGCTTTGGTGTTGGAGAGATTTTCTTCTCTGGTGGTTCTTTAAATACAAGTACGCCAATGTCACAATCAAGAAAATACCATTTTCACTAAGGTTTGTTTAAGATTTGTAAACAAACACTGACACAATGAAACAGATTGAAGAAGATTGAGACATGAAACATTAAGGACAACACTTAGGAAAACACAATACAAGAAGAAGATGTAAGAGTTTAGTTTCGTTTTTGATGAAGACGTAAGAGTCCCTTTAGTACCTTGTGGACGAGTGGTATCATCTGTAATTGAGACAGGGACCACTTCAGGGGCGACCCTTTGGTCTGGACAAGAAAAAGTATTATGCAATATTTAGACAATACAAAGATTTAGTCATGACAATATACAGTCCAACAAGGAAAGACGTAAGAAGAATACACAAAGACAGACAGACAAGATGTAAGAATGAGGCCCTCAGATTAAATACCTTTGTGAGGTGTTGGAGGCTCAACTCTCTCTTCTTCTTCTTCTTCTTCTTCTTCTTCCTTTTGTTTGATTGTCTTCTGTGATATTTTAGTTTTATACAGGATGTCATCTTCATTAGGTGAAACAGCTTTCTTAGGTGGAATGACATCTACTTTAGGTGAAACATCTTTCTTATATGCATTGGCTTCTTCCTCAGGTAAGACAGCTTTCTTAGAAGGAATGGCTTCTTCCTCAGGTAAGACAGCTTTCTTAGAAGGAATGGCTTCTTCCTCAGGTAAGACAGCTTTCTTAGAAGGAATGGCTTCTACCTTAGGTGAGACAGCTTTCCTTTGAGGAATAACCTTTATACTTAAGATAGCTTCTTTCTTAGTGGTAGGAGTAGCTGATTTCTTTGGTGGAACCACTGTCACTGGGTCAATGTGTCTAACACTATCTCTTTGGGTTGCATCTTCCTCTTTCTTTGCAACAATAGCTTGAATTGGTTGATCATCTATTTTCTTTATAGGAACTTCTTGCCTTACTATCTCAGTTTGTTGTATATCTTCCTCTTCTAAAGAAATATCATCCCTTACGTTTATCTGAGTCAATTCCTTTTCTCTCTCATATATTATAGCTTTGTCTCCATATGATACCTCTTCTCTGAAACTAACTTCCTCTGCCAGGGAAATTTTCTCAATGAAACCTGTTGTCTGTGAAACTTGCCCTGCTTCAGTCACAGGATCCCTCTTCACTGAAACATCTTGCCTTACTTCAGTTACTGAAGCCTTCTTCACTGCAACTACTTGCCGTGCTTCAGTCACAGGATCCCTCTTCACTGAAACATCTTGCCTTACTTCAGTTACTGAAGCCTTCTTCACTGCAACTACTTGCCGTGCTTCGGTCACTGAATCTCTCTTCACTGGAACTTGTTGCCATGTTTCAGTCACGGAATCGCTCTTCACTGAAACTTCTTGTCTCGTTTCAGTTACTGAAGTCTTCTTCACTGAAAGTTCTTGCCACACTTCAGAAGCTGAATTAAGGTTTGGTGAAACTTCTTTCAGCTGTTCAGTCACTGAATCCCTCTTCACTGAAACATCTTTCCTTGCTTCAGTCTCTGTTGTTACAGTTAGCTCAGTTGGTGAAGGAACTGTGATGGCTTTAAAGACAACACAAATTCAAGATTTGCACAAGAAGAGAACACAAATTCAAGATTTGCACCATACAACGGTGACTAAGAAGATGACAGTAAAACACAGAGACACTTTTACATAAAAGGTTGCCTGGAAGATGTGAATGTGTTTGAATTACGTTCGGAAAGTATTCAGACCCCTTGACTTTTTCCACATTTTGTTACGTTACAGCCTTATTCTAAAATGGATTGAATCTTTTTTTTCCTCAAATCAATCTACACACAATACCCCATAATGACAAAGTGAAAACAGGTTTTTTGAATTTTTTGCAAATGTATATTAAAAACCCAGAAATACCTTATTTACATAAATATTCAGACCCTGTGCTATGACACTGGAAATTGAGCTAAGGTGCATCCTATTTCCATTGATCATCCTTGAGATGTTTCTACAACTTGATTGGAGTCCAGCTGTGGTAAATTCAATTGATTGGAAATTATTTGGAAAAGCACACACCTGTCTATAAAAGGTCCCACATTTGACAGTGCATGTCAGAGCAAAAACCAAGCCATGAGGTCGAAGGAATTGTCCATAGAACTCCGAGATAAGATTGTGTCGAGGCACAGATCTGGGGAAGGGTACCAAAAAATGTCTGCAGCATTGAAGGTCCCCAAGAAAACAGTGGCCTTCATCATTCTTAAATGGAAGAAGTTTGGTACCACCAAGACTCTTCCTAGAGCTGGCCGCCCGGCCAAACTGAGCAATCGGGAGAGAAGGGCCTTGGTCAAGGTGGTGACCAAGAACCCGATGGTCACTTTAACAGAGCTCTTGAGTTCCTCTGTGGAGTTGGGAGAACCTTCCAGAAGGACAACCATCTCTGCAGCACTCCAACAATCAGGCCTTTATGGTAGAGTAGCCAGACGTAAGCCACCCCTCAGTAAAAGGCACATGACAGCCCACCATGAGTTTGCCAAAAGGCACCTAAAGGACTCTCAGACCATGAGAAACAAGATGCTCTGGTCTGATGAAACCAAGGTTGAACTCTTTGGCCTGAATGCCATGCATCACGTCTGGAGGAAACCCGGCACCATCTCTACGGTGAAGCATGGTGGTGGCAGCATCATGCTGTGGGGATGAACGGCGCAAAGTACAGTGAGATCGTTCATGAAAACCTGCTCCAGAGCGCTCAGGACCCCAGACTGGGGTGAAAGTTCATCTTCCAACAGGACAATGAACCTAAGCACACAACCAAGACAATGCAGGAGTGGCCACTCAATGTCCTTGAGTGGCCCAGTCAGAACCCGGACTTGAACCCGATCTAACATCTCTGGAGAGACCTGAAAATATCTGTGCAGCGATGCTCCTCATCCAACCTGACAGCGCTTGAGAGGATCTGCAGAGAAGAATGGGAGAAACTCCCCAAATACAGGTGTGCCAAGCTCGTAGCATCATACCCAAGAAGACTCAAGGCTGTAATCGCTGCCAAAGGTACTTCAACAAAGTACTGAGTAAAGGGTCTGAATATTTATGTGAATGTGAATTATTATTTATTTTTTTTATTTTTTTTTGCAAAGATTTCTAAGCCTGATTTTGCTTGTCATTATGGGGTATTGTGTGTAGATTGATGAAGAAAGCCTTTAGCGTAGCAAAATTTGGAAAAGGTCAAAGGGTCTGAATAATTTCCGAATGCAATGTATATCAAAATGTGACTTTCAAATTATCTGTAATGACTGCATTTTAGAATGTAGAATTGTAGAACATGTGTAATGCAGTACAATACCTTTTACTTCAGGGGTTTCTTTGGGCTTAGGTGTAACTTCTAATTTTGCAGCTGGAGTAACTTTCTCTGGTTTCTGGGGGACTTCTATTCAAACAAGTTAATAATAAAAGCAATCACTAAAAGGAGCTCAAAGTTACTGAGAATCATGTATGTACCAACGTGTGCTTTAGGAGAAGTCATGGTTTCTAGCATACCTTTTGTGAGAGCAACTTCATCCTCCTTTTTAGGTTTAGTTACTGGTGTTCTCTCAGGCGGCTCATCCTTCTGTTTCACTTTTTTAAGACATACATGACATTACCAAACAAATCGAAATTCAGTACAAGCGTGACAGCACAAGCACAGTATAAACAAAATCTTAAGGAATTCATTCTGTTCAAAAGACTACCAAGAGTTTTGAGTATGAAAGAAGAGTTCAAAATGGAAAGGAAACCATTGTTAATAACATCAGCATTTTCAATATCCAAAGACATTGAAATATATACCTTTCTCTGTGTGGATTTCCTTTGGTGCAGCTGGCTCTGCCTTGCTAGTTGCTTGCTGTGGCTTTTTAACTGCCTCTTCCTTTGGTGCTGCAATTGGCTCTGATTTGCTCATTGCTGTTTTTTTAGCTGCCTCTGTTGGTGTTGGTGCAGTTGGTGCAGTTGGTGTTGTTGCAGTTGGTGCAGTTGGTGCAGTTGGTGCTGCAACTGGCCTAGGCTTACTAGTTTCCAGCTTTTTATCTGCATCTGTCTTTGGCCTCTCCGTTGTTTTAACATCCGTGAAAACTTAAAAGGACATTCGGCAGTTGTTTTTTTCTACTTAAATCATCAATGGATGAAGAAGAGAAACCAGTATGTGCTAATCACACTCTAACGAGTGCTTTGCACATTTACAAAGAGCATGCTAAGTCAAGAAATAACCATAAAAAGACAACAATTTACAGAAAACATTAACATTTCTGACAAACAAACCTTCAACATACTGGCAAACAACACATTATTTAAATCAAGAAACAATCAGATTTGTGGATTGCATAAGAAGAGTACATATACCCTCAAGGATATATGACTTTCAAGTACCTTTTGTTGGAGTAGTATCCGTCTTTTTGGGAACATCCTTAGGTTTAGGTGGTGGAATTGCAGATTCTTCTTTCTTTGTGATCTCTGGTACTTTTTGGGGAACAACCTTAGCTGCAGGTGGTTGAGGTGTGGGTTCTTCTTTCTTGATGATTATTTCTGGCACTTTTTAAGAACATTATGATTAAATGGATGATTCACCCAAATCACAAATTGCCAGCACATATTCGATGGACCTATTGAGTCAGCAATCCAATATTTGGGTTTGTTTAAGCTGTTGCTAAGGAAACCAAACACATCTTGTGATTGCTGACTCTACAGATTCTAATATTGCTTGCTAATTATCCATACAATAATTTAAGAATTGTAATTTGGGAGAATTTGTAACAATTAAAAAACACTGCTAAAGAGGTTAGCATAAATAAGAATGAAGAGATAGCTTCGTCACAACACTTAGAAGACATGTACATACAACACAGCTTAAGATGTAAAGTATATTGCAACGAGTTTTTGCTAAACTAAGCTTTACCTTTTTTTGAAATTTCCTCTTGTGGAGGTGACTCTGGCTTTCTAATGGGCTCAGCTTTGGGGTATTCCTCAGGAACTTTAAAGAACATTTGTTTTGTTTTAATGCTCAATAAATAATTCAGAGTGAAGCAAACAAAACAAACAAATGCATACATATCTCATTACAAACATCAATAAACACAGGTAGACATAAAGACATTGTGCTTGACTTGGACAAAATAATGCATACATGTCATACAAGGACAAGAGTAGGAAAGAGCATTAAAGACAATATATAACTGTACCTTTGGGATGAGGAGCTTCTGGTGTCTTTGTGGGAGTGGGTTTTGGCTTTGGTTGAGCTTCAACCCTAGCTGCAGGTGCCATTTTTGTCTCAGGGGCCACTTTGGGCTCAGTAGCCATATGAGGTATGGGTTTAGGCACATCTTTCAGGTAATACAGAAACACTACCATTAGCAAATGTAAAGAATATACTTATAAAAGATTTAAGACTAAGAGAAAGCAAGAATACACACATGACAGTAAACAGTTCAATAAGAAATTATCCAATGCTCTCAAGTGAATTACTTCACAGGCATTGATGAGACTAACAGTGAGTATTTTTCACCAACTGTCAAACCACAAACAATGACAAGCCGCAGACACATTCAAAAATATGGAATAAAATCACAT
The DNA here is from genome assembly GCF_029448725.1 of Salvelinus fontinalis. Lineage (NCBI taxonomy): Eukaryota > Metazoa > Chordata > Actinopteri > Salmoniformes > Salmonidae > Salvelinus > Salvelinus fontinalis. The sequence goes on along the minus strand of NC_074683.1, from coordinate 25,989,293 downwards.
AGAAAAGACACATTGAACATGCACAGAAAATGAGACGAATCAAAAACAGTTTATATAAAGCATTGGCTGACATAAAAAAAGGTGTAATACCTTTGCTGGGTTCTGGTCGTGAAATAGGCCGCTTTGGTTCAACATATTCTTCTAAGATAAATGAAAAAGTTACTAGACTTATCTGATTAAAGTAAACACATGTAAGATGCTAAGAATCAAACCAGCGTGCTATTCACATTAAGAGATGAACAGACAAAGACACAAAGGACAGACAGAGAAAAGAGCGAGAGACAGATAAAGTAACAGAAACACACAACATTACTGTACCTGTAGGGGTGGGAGGATAGGGCTTTTCATGTTCAACCAGTGGAGTGATCTTTTCTTCATGAGGCCTCCTTGCTTCAGGTACTTAAAAACAGTGTGATTCTGTTTAAATGTCTTTCTCTGCACATACAGTACGCTGTACATTGTAGATCCCACATCCTACATAACTGATGACATCAAACATATTTGACATAAACCAAACATGTTTTACACAAATGAACAATCATTAAGAATGGTTGACAAACAACATAGAATTAAAGAGAAAGGGAAGAATGACCTTAGAAGCACAGGGTCATGTGAATACCTTTGGTCGGAGCTGGAGCTGATGGCCTTTCCTCAGGTTTCTTGTAAGCTTCAGGAACTTCAAAGATAATTCCTTCATTAGAATACTAACTACAGCACAAATACTATTGCCATGTGCGCCAGTAGACACAAAGGGGATAAGTTAGTAAGTAAGCTAATACTATCGCAAAAACACTACTGCCTTACATGCCAATAGACAAAAACACAGTCAGTAACTTAGTAAGTAGGCTAATACTACTGCAAAGCTTTGTCTGCAGTAATTTGGTGTTGCATTAATACTGTGTTAATGAAAGCACTTTACATTTAAATTGATATTTATACAAATAGATATTGCCGCACATTGGCAAACTCACAGATAACAGCAGGTATGTACAGTAGTTGGACAGACAAAAGAGTTTGGTTGGACGAACACATATAGGAGTGTTTTTCCTTGACAACATGTAGACCCAATGGCCATTTTTCAAGAGAAGTTACAAAGAAACATTGATTTTGGCATGTTTACAAGTTTAATTCACAGCCATAAGCGTACTGTCATAAGCTGTCTCGTGTCAATACCTTTAGGTACTCCTTCTCTTGTTCCCACTTGAGTTTTGGAAACACTTTCATCAACGGGTATCCTTTCTCCTGATGAAAAACAAGGAACAAACTTAGCTAAGGGCATTTAAAGAAGTTAAAATTAACAAATGTAGGACTGACATAACATATCTTTAAAAAACAAATCATCAAATAGGATAGAAGAAACAACAATGCCATACAACATTTAAGGTAAATCAATAGATTTAATGGTGATATTAGGGATTAATCAATGATCCTGTATTTACAGTACAACAACTGAAGAAACACAAAAAAGAGGGATAAAATAAAAGTGTTAGTACAAGAAAACTAGGGGACATTTACATGACATACATAAAGTACACACACACACACACACACACACACAGACACACACACACACACACAAACAACCTTTGAACCTATTACAGTTGACAAACAGAGAGATTTCTTGCCATATGCAGATATTTAGTAATTATTGTTATTTTATCGACTGATACATGTTATCTCCAGAATACTGTTATTATACCTGTGTATGAAGAGAATTGAAGTTCTATCTTTTCTTCTTGCATTTCCCAACTTTCTTGCATTTCTTGCTCAAATTCTAGTTAGTATATCAAATGATAATAATCAATGGAAATAATACATTGTTGGAATGAGAGAATAAACACATCATCTTACTAGTGACACTAGAAACCATTCAACTACAATGAATAAACAAAAACAATGAAATTAAGAAGGAATGATAAGGAAGTGATGATGGATTGTTAGATTTTTTTGTGATGAGTTTAAGTGCCCAAACAACAGGCCCAACTAAAGGATGATAAGTATTTAATATTAGGGATGAGGTATTGATGAGGGATGAGGTCTTGATAAGGGATGAGGTATTTATTAGGGATGAAGGATTTAAGTATGTATTAGAAGTCGCATGTGGGATTAAGATAAATCACAAGGTATTGTACCTCTCATTTCTGTCCTCTCCTCATAATAGTATTCAGCTGTTTCTTCTTTGGGTTAAAAACGGAAGAAATTCTTAATTGTACCATAAAAGATTCCAGTTTAGCTTATGTAAATGTTCAACTTAACAATGAACATGTGCCAATCTTACCTTTGTATGCTTGTATTGATGAATCTGGGACATCTAAGGGTGTTGTAATACATAAGTATACATATAATCTGACAATATACACATGGTTAATGTTTACAGAATATTAGATTGGGGTGGTTATTTGCTATGGCAGTAAAACGTCACATATCCAACAAAGCCTGTCCAATAATATACCTTACATTTTATGTTGATTTTCATGTCATAAAGACCCTTAGTATAAAGGGTTTCAGAAAATTACTAAATATTTTGTCACAGTGATTGTCCAACCTATAAACTCTGTTCAAACAAGGTTGACGTGTGGTTTTACTGTACTTTAAAAGGTCTTTGGGATTTTTTTTTATTTGGTCCTACATTTGTTAATTTGGCATTTGGTTAATTTGAAAATAATACTCACCAAAAGGAACCCTTCCTAATTCAATTTCTGTGAAAGGAGGAAGTAAAGGTATTATAACACGAGAATAATAATTGATGTATATAAATGCCTATAGGCATATCTAGCTAGTAAATGTACAGACCTTTGCCTGAAAGGTAAAGTTCAGCTGTGCTTTTAGCTTCACCGTTGGGTTCCAACCGCGCAATCACCGAGTAAACGCCTACAGGATTAGTAATGAAGATTGCTGAGTTTCTCATTATTAGATTTTTATTTGTACGACTATAAAGTAAATTTGCTTGACTCAAATCTACACACCTTCATCATCAGAGGTTACATTGCGGATGGTCATAAAGTGTCGGCGGCCTTCACTTCTGAAGTTATACTTTGGGCTCTCTTTAAGTTCCCAAGTGTCTTTGTACCATGTAACGATAGCATTGTCGAAGGACAACTCGCATTCGAAGGTAGCAGATTGGTTCTCATTCACTTCAATGCTCCGGATGCGTTTGGTGAAGTGAATTATGCCAGCTAAAAGCAGATCATGGGAATCACTCTTAGCGGTGGCAGTTTGGTTTTGTTTAAAACTATGAGTAACATTTTTTATCTTAAATGTTACATCCTTTCTTTAAATAATTTATTACAAATATAATTGTGATTCTTAAGTGGGATCTTAAATATCGAAGTGAATCTATGTTAAATGCAGTAAAACATAAAGAAGTCAAACATAAAGAACAAGAACAAGAAAAATCTAACAAACAAAGATGTAACAAATACATGTACAATACGAGCAGCAAAGAGGTTAGTAAGTGATATCCTGGAGGTAAACTATTTGTTCAAACTATGGTCCCTTACCTTGTTGATCTCCATCTGTAAATTAGTATGGGAATAAGAAATAGATCAATTCCCAGTATAAACAATTCCGTACATCTCTTTCATGAGGACTCAAAAAACATAAATGAGTACCTACCCCCAACGGTCAATTTGGCGCTGGAGATATGTGGGCCACATACAACACGGTAGTTTCCCTGGTCTTTGGTTTGACACTGCTTGATCTTCAAGATGTGACGGTCACCAACAATGCTGATTTCATATTTGTCATCGTTGTCAAGCTTCTGAGTTCCCTTGTACCAGGACAGGGTGATCTCAGGGTAGTTGATCTTGATGTCACACTCAAAGGTTGCTGTGCTTAATGGAGTGGTATCTTGGTCTTCAATGTCGCTCACCAGAGTGACAGGCTGTAGATAAAAAGTATTATTATCAGTGGATATTCTTTCTAACCTAACACATTTTAGTGGACGTATTCAGATAGTTCCAACACTTAATATATTAGGAATTATTATTCTTATTTAGTACCTCAGCCTGCATTCTTGATTGCAACTCAGCCATAAACTTGGCCGTGTCCTTAGATCCTCCTCCATGCTCAGTTTCCTGGATCAGAAAAATGTATAGTTATAATAATATATCATATTCACAATAAATAGTTATTTTCCAGCAGGGCTCAACATTATGATAAATCCATAAAAGCAGAGTAGTTTTTGCTGCCCCAAGAACAGTTGTGAAAAAGCTGTGGTGGGCAGCAAGCTATCCTGGATGACTTACTTCCCTGTAGGGTGAAACCTTTCCTGGGCCAGTGCCAATGTCGAGCAATGCTTAGTCCTAGATAGGCCATTTCAATTATTTATTATCTTACCGGTTTTCCACTTTCCGCTTCTTTCTCTCTCTTCAGCTGCTCAATGGCCTGAAGAAGACAACGGAAGTCAGTGATTCCGTATTCTCTAACAACTTTTTCATAGTCTTTGGGGTCCACACCCCTAAGAATCTCCACGAGGTCAATCTCTCCCTCCTTCTTTGGACTTTTCTGTTTGGATGGTGTCCTGTGTGTGAAGAGAGGGATATATATAGTAGTTAAAATAATTTAAAGTGTCTCTCATTAGAAGTTAAAGTTATTGGTGGCATTACATATTTCTTTACAACTACACATACTTCTTCAGTTTTGCTCTGAAGTCTCCATCTCTTCCCCCGGTGTCTTTCCTTTCGTCAACATTCAGGTCAGTGCTGCATTCTATTTCTCCTGCTTTGTTAGTTGCGACACATCTGTACTGTCCGGAGTCAGATTTAGTTATTTCTGTGATCTCCAACTTGGCATCTGGGCCTTTCTGCTCAATAGTGATGCGTCCACCATGAGTGATCTGCCTCCACTTGCCCTTCATCCATTTCACGTTAGGAATAGGATCACCTCCAACTTTGGCAATGAAAGTTGCAGTGCCCTCTGTGAGTCAGAAACAACATAAAGTTGGCATCATGCACAAGCACAGTAAAGTATTTTCTAAGGATGTTGAGGTAAATGTTTAGATGTAATTGAGAAAAAGTTAATCATACTTACTCTCTGTTACATTGACACTCTGGGGCTCATCCACAAAGAACAAGTTGTCGAATCTCTTTGTTGGAGTCTTTGCTGGAGCTGGGGCTGCAGCAGCGGCCTCAGGTTTGACTTCTTTTCCTGAAATCAAACAGCATTTCAGTCAAGCAGCTGCCCAGAGGGAAAATCACAATGACATGTCAAATTGCAGCAACAGTATACAAGTAAATACTTTTTCACAATATGACCTTGTTACCTCTAATTGTCACTCTGGACCTTGCAAATTCACTTCCAACATCGTTGGTAGCCTTGCAGAGATAGTCTCCTGCATCTGTTTTCGATGTGCGGAGGACCTCCAAAGAGGCAGTGCCATCAGAAAAAACAACTCTGCAGTTTGTGGAGGATTTTATCTCCTTCCTGTCCTTCAACCAATTAATCTTCAGAGGAGGGGCTCCATGGACATGGCAGCTAAGCTTCAGGTTCTCACCCTCATTTACAGTCACAGGATTGAGAGGGATGTCGAATACAGGGCCCTTCTTGTGTTCTGGTGATGTTTAGTGAACAACAAAGATTTTTTTCATAGAAGCATGCACAAAAATGTTGACTAGTGATGCAACAGAATGCATACAAATATAATATGACAATACACACAAAGATACGTACCTGAAATGTTAAGTGACACTTGGTAGGAGGCACTGCCAGCTTCATTGGTGGCTGTGCAGGTATAAGCACCACTGTCTGAGAGTTGGGAGCTCTTGATATACAGCATGGCCACGTTGCTCTTGAATCCCATTTCGTACTTATCAGAGGCGTGAATTTCACTGTGATTCTTGGACCAAACGATGTCAATGGGTTGAGATCCAGATAAACGACCCTCAATCTTCACCAAATGACCCTCTGTATCTTCCATTGTCTCTGCAGGCTTCTTGGTGAAGTTGGGGGAGATTTTGCGCTCTAGTGACAAAATAAATTATACATCAATAGGTTGAATTATGAAAATTCAAATTCATGTCCTTGAATCAAAATATAAGGCGCACTATAACAAGATGTAGATAAACAATATTATTTGCAAGCATTTAGGAATAATTTTTCTGGAACCGTACTGAAATAAAAGGAAATACAAAAATATTGCAAGGTAATGGTAACCATATATACAACAAATTACAAAAATGTGTAATGGTAACCATACAGCCAACTAGTGTTTAATGTACCTTACACAACTAGTGATCAAATACTGTACCTGAAACATGTATAAGAAATACATGTAAGAAGATTTTTAAAAGATTTTTACCTATTTTTACTTGACAATGACAGATATCAGTTCCGGCTCCATTGGTAACTTCGCAAGAGTATTTCCCAGCTGCCTCAAAACTGTCACTGTTAAGGACGTCCAACATAGAGTAGGTGTCTGTGGTTGTCACAGTATACTGATAAGAGGCATAGAGTTGTTTCCCATCCTTCAGCCAGGTGACAAATATGCTGGGCGTTCCAGAGTATGTGCATTCGAGTTTCAAATGTTTGCCCTTGACAACTGAAATGTCTGCCAGCTTCTTGATGAAGTGTACTGGTTCTGAGAGGAGCAATAGTGAAATTAAGTTACATCACTGTTATTAGTATGGTTTGTGCATGAAGAAAATACTATTTCAACACAAACACAGTGGTAGTACTTGCTGTAGCTTATCGAAGCCATACTTTTAACGATGAAAGACTTTAGCAAAAACAGGAAATCTGTAAAAAATCAACCAACCTTGAATTTGAAGCTCGAGCTTAGCTTTACAAGATGCAGTTCCAACACTATTTGTAGCTATACAAGTGTATTCCCCAGAGTGTTTCATTTCACCTCGTGCAATTTTTAGGGCAGCAGTGTTATCATCATAAGACATTAAGTATTCTCCATCATTTTTTAAAGATCCATTGTCTTTTAGCCAGGAGACTTCTAAAGGAGAGGATCCTACAACACGACACTCAAATATGACTGGCTGTCCTACAGCCTGTTCAAGACAAGTAAGTTTCTTGGGGAAGGAAGGTGGTGTTTTGACATCTAGAATGGAGCAATTAAACAGAAGGCATGTTTACATTTGTTACCATGCATAACATTTGTGACGGTAAAAATGAAGCAAACAAAGAAAACTAAGACGAGCATCACCTTTCACTGATAAGTGGCAGCTGTTGGAGGCAGATCCTATTCTGTTCTCAGCTTTGCATGTGTATTCACCAGTATCAATCTTTGACGGTTTGCTTAGTATCAAAGTCGCAATGCCATTTGAAAATGTCATTTGACAAGTATTGGTAGCACGAAGCTTTCCGTCAGCTTTGAACCAGGACACACTAATATCAGGGGTTCCTCCAATGTGGCATTTCAAGCAAACTGGATCACCAGAAGTGACTTCCATTGGTTCCAATTCCTCAACAAAGAATGGTCGTTCTAAAGTGACAGATAAAAATGGTTAAATAAAAAAATGATCAAATGGATATGATTGAATGCATATGATTGAATTGAGATGCTTTTACCTAATAAGGTCACTTGAGCATGGCAGATATCAGTTCCGACTCCATTGGTAACTTCGCAAGAGTATTTCCCACTTGCCGTCATGCTATCGCTATTGAGTACTTCCAAGATGCAGGAAGTCTCTGTGGTCAACACGTTATACTGATAAGAGGCATAGAGCTGTTTCCCATCTTTCAACCAAGTCACAAATATTTTGGGAGTTCCATTGTATGTGCATTCAAGTTTCAAAGGTTTCCCCTTTTCAGAAGACATGTCCTTCAGCTTCTTCACAAACTGTACTGGTTCTGGGAGGAGCAATAGTCAAATCAGTAACATCGCTGTAGTTTCGGTATGTTAGAATATGCATGAAAAAAAAAGTAATTTCAGAATTCATTACCATGTTAACTAACCTTTCATGAACAGATTAACTGGGCAACTTTCCTTCCCAGCATCATTAATAATCTGGCATGTATACTCTCCAGCATCTGATTTGGCCACTTTGTATAGCTCCAAAGTAGCTGCATTGCCCTGGAGAGCAATTTCACAGCCCTTTCCAGACACAATTTCCCTGGTGCCCCTGAACCATTTCATTTTCAGTGGGGCACTTCCGTGGACTGTTGCTGAAAATGTTACATTTGCACCAGGCAGAGCTTCCTTTGACTGAGGTTTTTCCACAAAGGTTGGAGGTTCTTAATAAGAAAAAATAGATGTTGTATAGCGTAAGTATTCTCTTTTGGAAACACATCACCTCTCATGTTGGATTTATTTTTCTCCATAGGATAAAAATCCATGCTGACAAGTGTACATATTTACTGACCTTGTACAATCATAGAAGCACTTGTTTCACTGGCTCCTGCTGTGTTAACGGCTTTGCATGTGTATTTTCCAGAGTCTGACAACTTAAGAGTTGGCAGTTTAACTTTGCAGGTGTTGTCACTGCAAATAATCTCGTGATTTGGTCCACTCTTGATCTCCTGACCAATGTGGTGCCAAGAGATAGTGAAAGGTGGAGAACCTGCAACTTTGCATTCCATTTCACCAGGTTTACCAACAATAGTATGGGTGTCTTTCAGTTTCCTGATGAATGTGGGTGGAATCTTCTTATCTGTTTAAAAAATAATAAGTAATGACGGATTGTAAATGTAATAAAATGGCAATGGATTGTAAATATCAAATTGAATTAATCGGAAGGTATGATACTAGTGGTACCAACCTAGGACAGTGACGGTTGTTTTGCAGGAAACACTGCCAACCTCATTTTTGACCTCAAATTTGTATTCTCCTGTATCAACTCTCTCTGTCGACATGACTTTCAGGCTGGAGATATTCTTTGAGAAGGTTATCTTATGTTTGGTGCCAGAGGAGAGCTCAACACCATCCTTGAACCACTTAGATTTCAATTCTGGTGTTCCGGCTACAGTGACTTCAAGAGTTGCTGAATCCCCCGCCTTGACATTGAATGACTCTGGGCTATCCACAATGGTAGCCGGTTCTGAAAATTAAGTAGGACCACAATTCATATTTAGAAAGCAGAAACTTACCAAATGTATATCAATGTAATCTTCATTAAGTGGGGACATGGAGTCCTACGAACCTAAGACAGTGAGGTTGGAAACACATTCCACAACTCCAGAATCATTTTTGAGTTGGCAGGTATATTTGCCACCTGTGGTTTGGTCAGCCTTAAAGACCTTCAGGGTGACCACGCTGTTCTCAAATGTGATTTTCCGGTTGTCTCCATCCCTAAGAACATGATCCTTATCTTGCACCCAAGAAACAGTTATAGGCTGAGAGCCTTTGACGGTGGCCATCAGAGTGACTTCTTCACCCAATTTGACAGACTGGTTTACCAGTTTCTTCACGAAAACAGGTGCTTCTGAATAGTGAGAAAGGATTGATTGTGGTGAGGAGAAGCAATCATACAGGTAATGTTGTATGTTTGAATATAACTAAGATATGTTGAATATCCATTGAAGATATAGTTTACTGACCTCTGAGCGTAACTGTTGTATGGCATGTTTCATATCCTACTTTGTTTGTGACCCTGCACTCATATTCACCAACATCTGAGGGGTCCACTGCAAGAATATGGAGAGTGGCAGAGCTACTCTCATTCACCATCTTATATTTCCTGCTTTCCTTAAGTGGCTTTTTGTCTTTGTACCAGATTATCTCAAAGGGTTCTGTGCCATACAGTTCACAGTATAGCATAGCATCTTTTCCTTTGATCCCCTCTACAGGTTTCGGTACTTTCATGAAACTTGGTGGATCTAGAAACAACACAATTGGCCGATCAGTTTCATTAAAGTTAAATATTCCAGGGCAAGCAGGTTGCAAGATTCCAGGGCAAACAAGTTTGCATCTACCCAAGCAAGTGGACATTGGCAATCATAAGAGAAAAGAGGGCTTCAAAGGATCATGCTTTTTAGTCCATGCTAGCTGTGCAATGGTGTAATCCAAGTAGTGACCATTAAACACAATCAATGGAATTTAAAAAGGGTGGAAAGGTCAATGAATAATTATACATTGAGGTTCATGCTGCAACTATTTTAAAGGAAAACCTGACATCATAACACAGACTGAATAAACTGCAAAAGGCAATGTCAAAAATAAGTCACTGTCAGTGAAAGGGAGGAGGAATCATACGTTCAAGGTCATGCTATAGAGAATGAATGAACTGCAAAAGGCAATGTCTCTTTTCAGTGGCTGACCTTGCACTGTGATGATGGTGCTGCAGTTTACAGCCACAGCATCATTCTGTGCCTCACAGGTGTATACTCCATCATCAGCATATCTTGTGGAGCGCAGCTCAAGGACTGCCATTGAGTCAACAAATGAAGTTCTACAGTTGTCACCATCTGTTATCTTATTGTCATTTTTGTACCACTGCATTCGCAGAGAGGGCACACTTGTAACTTTGCATTCAAGATGGAGTGGCTCGCCTTGCTTCACGAACGTTGTATGTGGCAATTTCAGTACGAATTCAGGAGGTTCTGCAAAGCCCAAGAATATGAAGTTAGAATTTGGAGAACTTCAAGGATTAAAAAATTATCAGCAACAAAGAATGGGATGATGATGGGAGGAAGCCAATGGTTCGCCAGATGGGAGAATACATTTGTTATATTACATAGAAAGACAACCCTGAAAAAAAAATTGTTACGCATGGGTTATAGGCAGAGTGGTGAAGGAGCGATGAAAATGAAAAAAAGAGATGGAATTAAATAAATGAAGGGTGGCAAAAAAGAATATAATCCAACCTTTCACCAATAAATTGGTTGTACACTTCACAGTGCCAGCGTCATTGCTAACTTGGCAAGAGTACGTTCCACTTTGCAAAAATCCAACTGAGTAAATATCTAAGAAGCAAGATAAGCCTCCCAGTCCAACTGAATATGATGGTCCAGTTATCAGTTCAGTGTCATCCTTGAACCATTTGACTGTAAAAGGAGGTGTTCCTTGAAAGACACCCTGGAAGTGTACAGTGGCTTTGGGAATGACAGCCTGGGACTCAGGTTCAGATACGAAGCTTGGTGGCACTAAAAACCATTGGAAGAAAGATTAAATGAGAGACGAGTTCATCAACTGGTGCCTAGAGAAATGTAAGAGTAAGATTTAAGAGTAAAAGTAAAAACGAAAAGTATGAATCTGACCTTTTGCTTTTAATGCACCACTGCAATCACTACTTCCAGCTTTGTTTGTGATTTTACACAAGTACTCCCCTGTATCCTCTTCCTCAAAATTCTTAATTTCCAAAGACACAGTGTTGTCTTTCTGCTCTAACTGATACTTGGTTTTGCTTGCAAGGACACTGCCGTCTTTGGTCCATTGCACTGATATTGGCAAAGAACCAGCGACTTTGCATTCCATATAAACTACAGAGCCCAAAACCTCCTGAATCTCCATTAATTTCTTGATGAAAGTAGGCGCAATGACTTGTTCTGTTTCAAAACAACAACAAAAATCCATTAGCAATGGAGAGTAAAATCGACTTTTGTATTCCAAATGTTTTTATAACTGAGAAATTCAAAGTAATTTTGCACTGACCTACGACAATCAATTTAACCTTGCAGCTGCAGGTATCAACAGAGTTTGTAGCCTCAAACAGGTAATCCCCTGCATCTTCCAGTTGTGTAGACTGAATCTTCAAACTACTGAGGTTATTCTCAAAGTTAAGTTTATTTTGCCTGCTGGGTGTGAGTTCTATTCCATCTTTTGTCCACTTTACTTTGATCTCAGGGGTGCCAGAGACCTTGCACTCCAAACTGACTGCATCACCTAGAGTGACATTTATCACCTCTGGTTTTTCTATAATCTTAGGTGGTTCTAAAATACAAACAAGCAGACATGAGGATTAGCTACAAAGTAACGATCAACTTCAAAATGTTAAACTTGAAGTTGAAATCAAGCAAAGACACACCTTGCACCATCAGGGTTGCAAAGCACTTGTCCTGTCCAGCCTCATTTGCAACCTGGCAGGTATATTTCCCGCTGTGACAGGCCTCACAGATCGGAATCCTTAGAGTTGCCACATTATTTTCAAAGATCCTTTCAGTTTTAGGATCTTCCAAGATCCAGTTCTCATCTTTTTTCCATTGTACAGACAGAGATGGCGATCCCATCACAACACACTGAAATGTAGCGACACTCCCCAAAACAGAGGAAGCATTTTCCATCTTCTTTACAAAAGACGGTCGCGCTAATGTGAAGAAAACATTTCATCAGAATAATAAATTGAAAATGCTGACATTTTCAATATGAAAATTGACTTAGAGAAATAATGATCATCATAAGTGACTAACCTTTCATAGACATTGTGTTGCTACACGAACAGCTTCCCACCTCATTTGAAACTGTGCACTGATAACCACCAACATCTAAAGCATCAAATTCCTGTATTTTCAGGCTCATGACATTACCATATTCATAAATTGCATGCTTCTTATTGGTTTTGATCTGCTTTTTATCTTTGTGCCATGTAACCTCAAACGGACCAGTTCCTGCCACTTGGCATTCAAAGACAGTCATAGAGCCCTTCACGACTTCAACAGGCGTTAACTCTCCAATAAATGTTGGGGGCTCTGAAATAAGGAAGCAGGTTTAAATGAGTGGGGGGTTGTGTCAATAAACATCTGAGTAAAATGTTGAATTACTGTCTCAAAAGACTGGAAGTAGGCTAAACCAACCTTTCACGGCTAGCTCCATGCTGCAGCTCTCACTGCCTGCCTCATTACGGGCCTCACAGAAGTATACTCCACTGTCATTGGCATCAGCACCAATTATCTCTAAGCTCGCCACAGACTTAACAAAGAACATTTTGTATTTGTCACTACGACTTATCTCCTTCCCATCTCTGAACCAGTGCACTTGTATTTCTGGAGTGCCACCAACATGGCACTCAAAGTGTTTATTTTCTCTAAGTTTCACAACTGATAATTTGTCAGGTTTTTCAAGGAAACTGGGAGGTTCTGCAAAAAAGATTAACTATTTGTAAATACATATTAACATCAATAAAAATGTCCAAATATATTGACAAAGGTAAGTTGAAGATCAATGCCAACCTTTGACAAAGAGCGTTGCCTGGCAAACATCAGAGCCGACGTCATTATGTATTTCACAGACATAGTTTCCACAGTCTGACGTTTTGGCAAAGAAGAGCTCCAGTGAAGTAGAGTTGTAATCTTTAATCACAGAGCAATCCGAGCTTGATAAGATCTCCTTCTTGTCTTTAAACCATTTCATGGTCAAGGGTGGCGTGCCAGACGAAAGGACATTAAACTGAACCTTTGATCCAGGCAAAACATCCATTGATTCAGGTTTTTCTAGAATAGATGGCGGTTCTGTTGATGAAAGGTGAAGATGTGCATTGTCAAAGTTGCTGTCACCTTCCAATATACTGGATATACACTGTTTCTAACATCAAAAGACAATCCAAAGCTAACAAACCTTTCACGAGCAAGGCACCAGAACACTGGTCTTTGCCTGCCTTATTACTAGCAATGCAGGTATAGCCGCCACTGTCAGCACTATCAAGACGACTAATTTCCAGAAATGCTGAGTTCTCAAAGAATGTGCATTTGTGTTTCTCATCGCTCTTGATCTCCTTCTCATCTTTGTACCAGAGTACAGATATAGGCAGGGATCCAGACACAAGACACTCCAAGTGGGCAAAAGATCCTTTGATACTCTCCATTTTCTCCAGTCTTCTTGTGAAAGATGGTTTAATCGTTTGATCTACCATAAAAGTAAATAGTATATGGTGAGTAGTTGTACACTGTATGACGGCGGGGTATACATACATTTAAGATTGATTCAAATAAAAATTCTCCACTGATCAACAAACCTAGAACAGTGATTGAAGCCTCACAGGTGCTGCTTCCAACATCATTTGAAACCTCAAAGGTGTATTCACCACTATCACTTTTCTCTGTAGAGAGTATCTTCAGTACAGAGCTCTTATCTCTGCTCTGTACTTTGTATCTTTGACCTGATGTCAGCTCTCTTCCATCCTTCAGCCACACGGCTTTGAGGACTTTAGATCCTGAGAACCTGCATTCAAGAGTAGCTGGATCTCCTGTTGTTACACTGATAGACTTGGCTTGCTCAGTAATATTTGCAGGTTCTGTGATAAACAAAATATTAAATGAACAATCCACTATTCAATAATACAACACTGTGATAAAAAGAAAATATAAATTGCAAAGTAAAAGACCTAAACATCCAACCAACCTTTGACTGTAAGCGTGGCAACACATTTCTGACTTCCAGCCTCATTCTGTGCCTGACAAATATATTTTCCACCATGTTTCATCTGAGTGTTTCTTAAAGTTAACACTGCCGTTCTGGTCTCATAAGATATCTTTATATGTTCGCCTTCTTTAACTTCATGATCCTCCTTTATCCATGATACAGTCATGGGCAGTGATCCCTTTAAAGTGCACTGCATAGAAATCTCTGAGCCAACTAAAGAACTGATGTTCTCTATTTTCTGTACAAACGAGGGTGGTTCTATTGAAGGAAGACCATACATGTCAAGATATAATTCAATAATAACAACAGGTCACAGTCTATCAAATACAGATAGCTACAGTATATTTCTATAATGTTGACTTTAAACCAACCTTTTAATGTAATTTGGCAATCACATGTTGTCTTCCCAACTTCATTTTCTATGTTACATTGGTATTTTCCAGCATCCCCAGATTCACATTTAAGAATCTGAAGAGTGACTACACCATCTTGTATATTTATCTTATGCCTTTTGTCATTTCTGATCTGCTTGGTGTCCTGATAACAAGATATTTCAAATGGAGCTGAGCCTGAAATAACTCCTTCGAATATAACATCAGAACCTTTCACAACTTCTTTGGACTCAAAAGCTGTCACAAACATGGGAGGTTCTACAACAAAGATAAAATAATGTTATTATTCTACACAAACAATAACATAGTACAGATAAACTGTAAAAGTGAATACTGAACACACCTTTGACTGTAACTGTGCTGCCGCAGTGGTCACTACCAGCATCACTTGATGCCACACAAATATAATCTCCACTATCATCAACAGAGCAGTTGGCAATCTCCAGTGAGGCAACTGAGTCAGTGAAGGACAGTCTGCATTTATCATTTGAAGCGATTTCAGTCTCATTCTTAAGCCACTTAACATTGATCACAGGACTGCCAGTGACTTTGCATGTCAACGTAAGTGGTTGTCCATTCTTCACCAGTTTTAATGGCTCAAGCCTCATTGAAAACTGAGGTGGTTCTGAAAATAATTGATGATAACAATTACTTCAAAAGACAGTAACATCAAGAAAAGCAGTACAAAAAATATACTTAATTAATCAAAGAAAAGGCACCTTTTACAAACAAGACTGCAGAGCATGCCACCTTCCCAGCATCATTGGCCACTTGGCAAGTGTAGTTAGCCGAGTCACTGGGTTTCACTGAGTGAAGTTCCAAGAAGCTTGAAGAAGCGTCTTTCTTGATAAAACTTGCGCCTCTAGTGGTTATCTCCTTGTCCTCTCTGAACCACTTAACAGTAAGAGGAGCTGTTCCAGTGAAAGCAGACTTCAGAACAACAGTAGATCCTGGTACGACATCTTGGTTGTCAGGTTTTAATGTGAAGATTGGAGGTTCTAAATTCAGTTTGGAAGAGACAAAATATGAATGTGTTCGTTCAGCTTCATTATGGACAAAATAATGTAACACTATTATACTACTATTAAACTATGTTACTGTAATAAGTATAGGTATTCTAACCTTTAACACATAAGGTTCCACTGCTCTCTTTAAATCCAGCAGAATTTGTTGCCCGACATGTGTATACTCCCTCATCACACTTTTCTATTTGGATTATTCCCAATGTAGCCGTGGTTTCTTTCATTTCAAGTTGATATTTCTGTCCAGCTGTTATTTCTTTATCGTCTTTGTACCAAGAGATGGACATGGGCTGAGATCCAGATACTTTGCTCTCCATAGTAATGTTGTTACCAATATTTCCATCAACTTTCTTAAGATTTTTTGTGAAAGATGGTGGAAGAACACGATCTGTTGAGGGGAATATAACTTTTTTCATTATAACATTCTTGTGGTTCCTCAAGTTGTAATTATGGAAAAAGCATAAACTACAAAACAAACCTAGCACTGTGACTGAACAAGAGCACTGATCTTTTCCGACGCGGTTGGAAACTTCCATCGTGTATTCACATGTGCCTCCTTTCTCTGCCGCAACAATTTTTAAGATGGCTACATTGTCTTTAAGAGTGATTTTATATTTTCGACCTCCTGTAATCTCCTTTCCATCTTGGAGCCATTTCACTTTAAGATCCGGGCTTCCTGCAATTGTACATTCCAAGGTTGCTGATTCCCCTGAAGTCACGTTGATGGATGCGGCTTTCTCTAAGATTCTAGCGGGTTCTAAAATGTAATTATACAAAGATTTTTAGATTTGAAACATCAACAGTGGCCCAAAATAGTATACATGTATGAAATATTCTGAATCTAACCTTGAACTGCTAAAGAGGTTTCACATTTTTGTTGACCAGCCTCATTCTCTGCTTGGCAAGTGTACTTTCCACCATGGCAAATGTCAACAGTTGCTATTGTCAAAATGGCAATATTATTCTGAAATGCCATGGTGATATTAGGGGCATCATCCCTAAGCCATTCAGAATCCTTCATCCACTTGACAGTAATAGGGGCAGAGCCTTTTATAGTACCCTGCAGTTTAACAGCATTGCCCAAAACTGCTGTAGTGTTCTCAATCTTCTTTGCGAATGATGGTGGTTCTAAAAAATTACAATTATTGCAATAATAGTCATTATAATTTAGAGGAATACATAGGTAAGAGGAATAAGAAGAATAAGAATATCCTCCATGAATGTGTTTTATTTTAACTAACCTTTCTGTTTGGCAATTGTCTTTGCAGTGATTGAACCAACATCATTTGACACAACACATTGATATTCCCCAACATCTGCACTTTCAAATGAGCAGATCTCCAAAGAAGCAATCGAGTCCTGAGAAACAATTTTGTATTTCCTATCGGAAGTGAGTGGTTTCTTACTCCTAAACCAATTGAATTCAAATGGGGCAGTGCCTGCAACTTCACATTGGAAGAGAGCAACAGTGCCCCTGACTGCTTCAACCATTTGCAATTCCTTTTTGAAGGATGGTGGTTCTGAGAAGAGATATTTGATATAATTTCACAATAACATAATATTCAGAAGACAATATCAAATATTGTAATTATCTACATAACTGACACAACAAACCTTTTATAGTTAACTTGGTGCTACAGCTCTCACAGCCAGCTTCATTCAGCACTTCACATGTGTAATTTCCACTGTCTAACAAAGCAATTTCACTGATCTCCAAAGTAGCAAAACCGCCCTTGAAAGTGATTTTGTATTTCTCGCCAGCCGAGAGCTCTTTGTCATTTAGAAACCAGGTGACATGGAGTTCAGGTGACCCTTTGATTGTGCACTGCAAACGTGCAGCTATGCCTTGCTTCCAGACCAAGTTGGGCTCCAGTCTCTTTACAAAGACTGGGGGTTCTGCAGGACGTATGCATTGAACAATTGAACAATTCAAAACAATGTTTTAAGAAGTCATTGCTAATGAACAAAAACTCAGAAAAAGAGGAGCAAATACAAGTTCAAAGTATGAGATTTTGTCAAAAGGCAGTTGAAGATGCAGCCAAAAGATACAGCTGGGTGAAGATATTGCAAAATCTATAAATCTATCTGATCATAATCCAAAGATGTTAATTTCCATAATTGCATATATATTGTGCCACAAATACTGCAGAAAGCTTGAAAATTAACTGCTTAGCCTTACCTTGAACATTTATTGAAGTGGAGCAACTTGTGCTTCCAGCATCATTGGCAGCTGTACAGACATAGTTTCCAGTGTCTTTAAGTTTTCCTTTTGGAATATCAAGAGTGACCATCTTATCTTCAAAAGACTGTTTACAATCCATTGTTTGATGGAGCTTTTTGCCATCTTTTATCCAGGTGATGGACACTCCGGTATCCTCATCCAACTGACACTCAAGGTGTAGTGGATTTCCAACAGCGACTGACACTGATTCAAGTGTTTTCACAAAATAGGGTTTGTTGATGACCTTCATCTCCGTGCTGCACACAGCAGTTCCAACACTGTTGAACGCTTTACACAGGTAAACACCTTGATCAGTAAGTTCAAGTTCTGATATTTCAAGAATATATTTATTCTTTTCTGAGGAGATTTTGTAGTTTCCCCCCGAAGAAATGGCATTGTTGTCTTTATGCCAGACAATAGTCATCGGTGAAGATCCAGTGACTACACACTGAATGTTTGCCTTTTTCCCAACATACAATGTCAATGGATCAGGCTTAGTAATAAAGGCAGGTGGGAAAAGTTCTATGAAATTTGAAAATAAGAAAGGGAAAAAATACATAATAAAACATAATAATTAACAAAATATGAAGATTTATTTAAAAACCTGACAAAATCCAATAACCTGACAAATCACAAGGGAGATCATTTGTTTGAACTTTTTGAGCGAGTACAGATGACCATAACTAGATTTGTGGAGAGAAGAAGCACATCATATTCCTGAAACCATAACCTTTGGTATGACAACCTGTTGAAATAATTTAAACAAAAGTTCAGTTCACTCACCAGTTATGTTGAGTTTGGCGGCACAGGTGTCACTGCCATTCTGGTTTGTAGCCTTGCAGGTATATTCACCACTGTCAGCTTTGGTTGGGCTCAGAAGCTCCAATGAAGATATCAATTGCCGACTGATGATCCTGCAATTTGCACTCTCTTTGATAGGAGTGCCAGACTTGAACCACTTGAACTGCACATTTGGTGCATCTTCAATCTCACATTCGAACTTGGCCTGGCTGCCAACATTGATCTCCAAGGGCTGGATTTTGTACCTGAAAACCGGTGGCACTATAATGTGCAGGGAAAGGGAAGAAAATAGTACAATTAACACACTGGCTATGATTCTAGTTGATGTAGTTAAAAGTGGTGAAATGGTGAACCTAGGATGGAAGGTTGCAAACAGAACTGACCAGGAGGGACTGTGGAGGGAAATGATGTTAGGTTTGGATCAAAACACTTCAATGAAGAAAATGAGACCAAGATGAAATGTCCAAGAAAGCATGCAAAAAGAGGGTTTCAGGACTCAATGGGGAAGACGAGAGTGATGTGGAGTCAAAGAGAATGACGGGGAATGGACCAGAGGTGGATTTTTAAGAGAGTGATATGGGTAAAAAGAAGATACCTTGGAACAAGAAAGCAGGAGGATATGGGGGTGGTATCAACGGAAATATTACTGTTAATTTATAGTGATTTTAAAGTAAAGTGAATGCATGCTAGGAATCACCAATGGAAGTTTATGTCGCGTTAGTTACTATTTTTATGAAAATATGAAAATATCCCCATTATCCAACCTCTCGAGACAACAGTGAGTCTTGATGTTGTTGTAGCCTTGCCAGCCTCATTCTCAGCCTCACAGATATATTCTCCTTCGTGCTTCTCCTTGACAATCTTGCCGATTACTAGTGTGTATGTGTCATGGTCTTTCGAACACTTAAATTCTTTGCCAGATTTGACCAACTTTCCATTGAAAAGCCAGTTAACTTTTGTGACACACATTATGGTTACACTAAAAGTAACCATACTATTCTTCTCTGAACAAATATCCTCCAGGGGAGTTACAATAATGGGATAAGCTTTAGTGAATTGCTCAGGAAGTTTACTAATCATAACTGCCTCTGACAGAAACTCCTCCATCGTTTCTCTCTGTATAAACACATGAGACTGTTCGACAGGGACAGAGGCGAAGGGTACTGCTGTGGTTAAATCTGCAGCACCTACATCTCTCTCATCATGGCTTTTTACTGTCACAGATCTGGTCTCCTGCCTAGTAGTCTGCCTGGATTCATGCACCACAGTGCGATCCTGAGCTGTTATGCTTTGGAACGAAGCCATCGTTTCAGTCTTCTGAGCAGCAGACTGGGCTACAGGGGATGCGAAACCCGCTGCACTCTCTGTTACTCTGACAGTTTCCACCACCGATGACAGCATTTCTTTGGATTTTGCACTGCTCACATTTGTTTTCTGAGGCTTGACTATTTGCATTGTGCCAGGTTGGTCCAAAATGAGGGTCTGTTGCTCTCTATAAACTATAGCATGGAAAGCTGCTTGGAGTTCTGTCCTCAGATCAGCAGTCTGAGTGTATTCTCCTTCAAAAGCAATTGTTATTTCCATGGGGGCACCTGGTGTTGTGATAAGGTAGGTGAACATTGCACCCTTAGTTTCCCTACCTACCATCACTTCCTGTACCTCGACAGCCTCCAATCTCTCAACAACATCTGCAAGTATAAGTGGCTGGTCACGAGCCACAGCAGACTGAAGCGCCGTTTTCAACTGATGTCTGATGCCCAAAGTTGTTGGTTTTGGCATTGGGATCACAAAGGTAAGTTCCTTTGGAAGAACTTGGCTCTCCTGAGACTCGTGCACAAATAATACCCCTTTAGGCTGAGTCTTTCCACTGACAACCAATCCTGCAGATTTTCCAATTTCACTTGATTGCTCACCAACAATGATGTGTTTCTCCTCCAATAAAATTGATTGTCTCACTGACTGACCTTCGTGGATCTGAACAGCAAAATCCTGTTCAGCTGCATGTAAAATGGCACAACCTTCCGTTGCTATTGCCTTCTCTTCAATATAGACAGGCTTTGTCGGGATCTTTGGTTCAATTTTCACTACAGGTTTGAATGCATCATTTGCTTTCAAACTTATGGTATGCCCCTCTTCTATACTTTGAGTGTCAACCACAGTTACTGATTGCATAATGTTCCAGCGATCCTCCTTTTCGATTAATGCACGCTGCTGTTTGACATCACTAGTAAATGGTGTTTCTTTGGGTAGCTGCATGGGCTGTGAAGTGACCTGAAGAATGTTCTGTGGTCTGGGTTCTGTTCTAAGCTCTAACTGAACTCCTGTCACGGACACATCAAGAGTTTTGGAATAATCTGCACTAAATTCCCTTTTATCCTCTGAGGTTGCTGCATGTTTGCGGGCTCTTTCCTGTTTCTGTACTGCAGTCTGCTGATCTGGCTTCTCAGGACTAAGTAAACCTTCTTTAGGTAACACACTTTCTGACTGAATAGACTGAAGATGTAAAGGAGCTTTGGCCTCTTTTCTTGGTTCAATTGAAATTGTGTCCAGCTGAGCTGAAAACTCAGATATCTTCTCACAAGTGACAGATTTCCATTCATTGTGGGTGACTGTGTGCAACAAAGTAGGGCTTTTTCTTGCATCTGCACTCTCTGGCAATTGCTTCTCGCAAGTAAATCTACCTTCAGACTGCAATATATCTTGCTTACTAATCATTTGTAGATGTAAGAGCTGTTCCTCTTCTTTCTCAAACTGCAAAGACATAGCGCTTTCCAAACCTGGAACAGCTTTTGAGTGTTCAGTCTGGAGCAGATGTTTTTCTTCAGCGCTCATGGCTGATTTAAATAACCTATCTTTACTTACCAAAGCACTCTCTTGTTTAGGTTTGTGTATTTCAAATCTCTGCTCTTTGGATATAGTATGTTGAGTCTCACTGACCGGTGCGACCACTAGGTTAGGACGTTCCTTCTCTAGCAGGGACTGAGTGGGTTTATCCGATGTTGATAGTGTATCACAATGGCACTCTGATAGTGGCAGTTGCCCAGTCGATGTAGCGGTATATAAAATCTTAACCCCCTCTGTAACTCTGAAGCTTCTCTCTTCCTCAGGCCTAGTGGTTATACCTAATTTCTCTTTCAGAATTGGTAACCTGGTTTCAACTAGATGACTACTGACAACCTGTTTTGGTTCATTAGATGACTTAATCTGTTCTGGTTTTCTGTCTCCTAAAACCTCAGTTCTCACTGTGATTAGAGGAATAACCTCTTCTGATGTGGCAGACATTATGTTTGAATGATGTTCCCTTGCAGGAACAAGCTCTAAGATTTCCGGGCTTTGGATACGGTCAGAATGTTGCTCTACGAGCTTTTGGCTCTCTTGGACAGCAGATGTAAAAGCGGCCATATGCAGTTGTTTAATA
This sequence comes from Salvelinus fontinalis, assembly GCF_029448725.1. NCBI lineage: Eukaryota > Metazoa > Chordata > Actinopteri > Salmoniformes > Salmonidae > Salvelinus > Salvelinus fontinalis. The sequence goes on along the minus strand of NC_074683.1, from coordinate 25,967,197 downwards.
GGCGCAGCTGAGGCTGGAGGTGGTCGGGTGGGAGTCACAGACACTCTCTCTTCTACCTCTTGTAATTGCAGCACTGCAGCCTGGTGGGTCACTCGCTCCCTATGAAGGGTAGCAGCAGAGATATCCAACTCTCTAAGGGTGTCCACTTGCTCGCTGGAAATAACCTGTCTGTCCTCAGTACCTATGGTGTACACCATCTGATCTCTGGCCCTGGCCTCTCCAGGAAGGTTGACCTCGTACAAGCGTGACTCTGTAGCCTGTTCAGTCATGGATACTTTATAACCTTTTTGTTTCTGAACAACCATGTGTTCCTGGTGCTGAGATACAGAGACAGACTCTCTGAACACGATTAGCTCAGCACTACAAGAGGCCTCCCCAGATGGGTTGGAAGCCTTACATGTGTAGAGACCACTGTCCTGCTGTTGGATGCCCTTCATGTTGATGAAGCCAGAGCCATCTGGGTTGTTCACCACAATACAATACTTACTGGGCTGAATTTGATAACTACCTTTAAGCCACTGAACCTCTGGAAGAGGATTCCCAGTGACAATATACTTAAAGAGAGCTAGACCACCTTCAGAGCATTGTACAGGCTCAATAGTTTTAATAAATTCAGGTGGTTGGCCAGTGGGTTTGAACATTTTCTCAACCTGCCTCTCTGGTTTCTTTGTGTCACTTACTTGGATGTTCAAGAAAGTAGTACAGGTTGATTGGCCAAACCTGTTGCTTGCAGTACAGGAGTATTCTCCTTCAAATTCCTTCTCTACTTTGTTAATGACGAGGGTATATTCGTCTCGCTCTTGAACAAATGTGTAAACTGATGAACTTGTTATAACCCGACCATTGTGGAACCACTGGACATTAGGCTTTGGAAGACAAGATATTGTGACAGTAAATCTAGCTATGTCCCCAATAGTGACAGCTACTGGTGAGAGTTGGGTCACAAAAACGGGCTTTTCTTTTTTCTTCTCCATTGTACTAGAATAAAGTTTGGACTCTGGCTTGAGGTCAAGTGTTTTGCTTTTGCCTAATTGTAGACCAGTGAAGTAAGCCTCCTGTTTTTCCTCTTCAGCTGAGACAGTGAAGCTAGAGAAAGCTGAGTAAAATAATTACATTATGTTATCACTTACAGTAATGTATAAATATTAAGATAAAAAAACAATAAAGCAATAAATAAAGGAACGCATTTCAACGATAACACCTCTTGAATTGAAATCAGCAAGATAAAAAACATGCATTAATTTAATTTCACATAATGGCCATGTAGGTTTCACCTATTGCATTACAATTCAAGGCAAATATTATGACCGTTCAAGATAGTCACATGCCCAACATACAGTTTTACAAAGGGCATTATACATGATCATATTGCTCCAGACATTTCAAAACAATTCTGCAGGATATGGGCCTGTGCAAAAAGAAAGATAAAGGGCCTGTTTCCCAGTTCCAGATCGAGCCTACTCATGGTCTGCAAAGCACCTCCAACTCTGAAAGTGATTTTTAGTCCAGGAATAGGCTTAATCTGAGTCCAGGAATCCAACATTCAATCACATGTTAATGATAAAGAAAATATATTTACCTTTGACTTCCTTTTCCTTTTTCTCCACCTCCTTTTCAACCACTGTCAATAGACAAACATTTATAAATTAGTGATTTTTATCAAATATATATATAGTTCTTACTGCTAGAACCAGGTAACATAGGTTACATCCATATTGTCAACATCTATTTTGCAATGATGAAAAAAATCTGACATGCTTTGGTTTTGATGTGATCATACAGTGAATTCCGTCTCTTGGGATGCATGTAGTAAATTGAGCACATCTCTCTCTCTTTTCACATTTAAGTCAGTGTACTTGACAACCTGTTTCTTAGCACATTTGTCCATGAGCTATCATTTTATAATTTATTTTTCTTGTTGTATAGGGCAGTATGGGAGCTGTGTGAAATGTGGAATTGACAAGAACGGCCAATAGTTGGAAGCAGCCTGACATGTGGAGTTGACAAGAACGGCCAATAGTTGGGAACAGTGTGAAATGTGGAATTGACAAGAAGGGCCAATAGTTGGGAACAGTGTGAAATGTGGAATTGACAAGAACGGCCAATAACGGCCAAGAGTGCATATTGGTGGTAAGGACCAAAGCATGCAGTTGCCAACCTTTCATCACTGTGCTGCATTCAGCGTCTCCGGCTGAATTGACAATTTTGCAAGTGTAAACGCCCCCTTGCTTAGGACCAACGTTCATAACATTTAAGCAGCACAAGGGCCCCTTGTGTTTCAGAGAGTAAGAAACGGACTCTTCGACAATCAACCGATTGTGTAGCCAAATAACAAACGGAGTAGGGATTCCCTTTATAACGCAAAAGAGAGACACGATGTCTCTAGGTTTGGCAAGGATTTCTGGGGGCAGTGTCACAAGGAACTCTGGGTAGGTGGCACCAATGTAATCACATTCGTATTCTCCATAGGGTATAACATCAGGGTAATACTCATGGCTTATCTGCCTTTGAGTTCTTTGTGAGAATGGTGGTAAAGGTCCAAGACTCTGTAAGGACTCCTGCTTGTCTTGGTCAGAGGGCTTTTTAGACGAGTCCCTGTCTGTCTTAGAGTCTTTATTGACAGAATCGGAAGGGATGGGTGTTTCGGCTTTGGGATTCACTTCTTTGGCTGGGTGAGAATAAAGTTAAGGGAGATTTATTAGGTATTAAGAACATCAGTCAGAGGACATCAGTAAGAGGGTATCTTAGATCTAAACACTGGAAGTTAGTAAGATGGGGAGATGGTGTTAGGGGCATGCTTTGAATGGGGGAAAAAACTATACTTACAAAATAAATATGTTATTACATTATATTCCAATCGGTTACAATCTAAAGGAAATATTAAAAGTTTTAAAGGTTTTACAAAAGAATCAAGCGGAATGGAGGTGAAATGGACCAGAGAGTGGAAATATTAAATAGAAACTGTATCCACCTTCAACTGTGAGTTGTGCCGAAGTTCTGTTATCTCCATGTTTATTTTTTGTGGTACAGAGGTATGTCCCTTGGTCGCCAAGCTGAACATTGAGTATGACAAGCAACAGCACACCTCCATTTTGTGTACGTTTCACCCTCTCTGTGTCTGTGAGGTTCCTTCCATTATGATCCCACACTATTTCAGTAAAGGGTTGTCCGTCGAACGAGCAGTTGAACTGAGCCATCTCACCACTTTTGACTTTGACGTCATTCATTTTCAAGAGCAACTTAGGGCTTCTAGGGATGCTCATTTCAGAATTCTCAACAGTGGTCACCTCAACCATCTTTACTGATGAAGATGACATCTCAGACACAGTCTCATAGGTCTGTACACTGTGTGATCCACTGACATCCACTGACTGGTACCCTTCTGAATACATTTCCATTTTATGACTGATCATTGTTCCCCCAGTGCTTGACACACTTTGCCTAGCTACAGATTTCATATTTTGATCTGGGAGAATTAGAAGAGTGTAATTTGGTCAACAATCAACTGCTATCAAAATGAACCTGTACTATGAGTAAAGGAAAATGTAATACATTTGAAAACAGATTATCCCCCAGGGCAATATGAAGATAAGGAGAAAGATCAATTGAATCATACAAGTACATGCATAGAGCAAAAATAAGTTATAGGACAAATAGTATCTATTCTCAACCTTTAACAATACAAAAGCACACTTAAATTGGACATACAGAACTAACTATGTTCAATAAGACTTTTACTCACCTTCAAGTGCCAGATATCCTGCGCAAGTGACCATTCCTGCTGAGTTTCTGGCAACACAGGTGTATTCCCCTTCATCCTCGGGGTACACTCTGGAAATCTCCAGCTGGCAGGTGTCATCGAACTGGGACATCCTGAAGGCATTGGACTGTCCGATCTCTTTCTTGTGGACGTACCAAGAGATCTTTAGATCTATCAAGAGAAAAGTTTGGTTAACGTCAATAGTGTTAATAATACATGCAATACTAATATTATTTTAATTTAACAGTTTCGAGAACAAAGTAAGAGATAGGCCTAGTGGAAGTCGAGATAGATACCTTCACCAGAGATTCTGCACTGGAACCTAGCAGCCTCTCCCTCATTGACTGAGGTGTTGTTCATTGGTGTTATGATCACAGGCTTGGACAGTGGAGATCCAGTGTCAGGAGAAACGACTTCTGAAACTGAAATGTAAAAAATCTGGCTTTTTTTCATTTTTCATTAAGAGGTTATTTCAGTTCTTTATATGTGATTGTTTTTTCACTTTACCTTCCACATTTAGTGGTGCTGAGCTGGTGGCAAGCCCAACGTCATTCTTGGCCTCGCAGTTGTACAAGGCTGCGTCCTCTGGGAAGACTTCGATGAGAAGCAGAGTGTGCTCATTTCCTTCACACAGGAACTTGCACTTGAAGCCAGGGGAGAGAGCCTGGGAGTTCTTGTACCAGAACACCTGGGGCTGGGGGACGCCAGTCACTTCCACAGAGAATCGAGCAGGTTTTCCGGCCTCCACAGACAGGGCCTGCATGCCGCGAATTATCTGAGGTGGCTCAGGGACTAAATTATGAGAACAAACAAATACATTTGATGAGAAGAAAGGAAGGAACACCAAGCTTAGGGAAAATTGGGAAGTTTTTAGTTGTTGTGATTTAGCTGTGATTTAGTTGCTTAAATACATCCTGAAATCTGAATGTTTGTAAAAACATATTTGAAAATTGCATTATTATTTCAGTGTGACTTTTGTTATTGGGAGTTAAAAGAGAGCAAACACTTACTATTGACATGTAGAGTCACCACGACCCTGTTCTTGCCGGCGATGAAGGTGTACTCCCCTGCATCACTTCTATAGGTTTCAGAGATGGTCATGCGATGGACCTTTCTAATGGCAATGTAGTGGAGCCTATCGTCAAGGTTGAACTGGATCTCAGCACCGTTCCTCAGCCAGCGACCTTCAACGTCATCCTCACTGACTTCAAACTCAAACGACGCTTTTTGTTTCTCAACAACCTGAAAATAAATAATATAAATGTTCATATTAACACTGATAATTTATTAACTATTCAGTTTTAAACTGTCCTCCTTCAATGTAATGTTATCCGTATTCACCGTGAATTCTTTCTCCTCGGGTTCTGTGATGTGGATGTCACGCCCCTCCACGGTGAGATGAGCCTTTGACATGCTTGCACCAGCGACCACAGAATACTCTGCAGCATCAGACAGCCGTACTGACTGGATCATCAGACGGTGCAAGAATTTCTCAGTGGAGACTTTGTATCTGTCAAGGCATTTTAGAAATAACACTTAAGATACAGAGGAATCGTTCAAATGTGGCATTTCACAGGAATCTCACAGGAATAATATACAAATAAATGAATGATACGTACCTTTCAGACATTTCCAGCTCCTGTCCATCTTTCATCCACGTCACCTGAGCATTAGGCTCAGAGATCTCACATTCAAAAGTGGCCCTCTTCTTCTCTGTGATCTTGATATCTTTGATGTGCTTGGTGAATTCAATAACGCGAGCTGTGAGAGAGCAAATACATTAATAAACAACAGAAAAAATACTTTCATGATTAATATTTAGAAAGGGTCTGGATAAAAAGAAAACATACCATCAACATATAGGCTGGCTGTAGTTGCAGCAGAGCCGGCAACAAACTTGTACTCTGCACCATCACCAAAATGAACATTTCGGATGGTGAGAGAGTGAGTTAGCTGTTTGGTGCGGCTCTGGCATCTGTCAGTGGAGCGAATCTCAACACCATTCTTCAGCCACTTGTAGGTGATGCCCTCATAGTTGACATTCACTTCAAATGTGATGGTGTCTTTCTCCTGTGCATTGAGGTCTTCCAGCATGGAGGTGATCAAAATGGCTAAGGAAAAAACAATCTCATTAGTGTAAAAGACCTATGTGATAAAAATGATTTCAAGTACAGGTTAGTTGAAAACTTACGGCTAACTTTCAGAGTTGCAGAGACTCTGTCATTTCCACAGACAAAGGTGTATTCTGCAGAGTCTTCACTGCCAGTGTTCATGATCTTGAGCTGGTGAAGTTTGCCCTGCACCACAATCCTGAACTTGTCACTCATTTCAATCTCCACTCCATTCTTCAGCCAGGTGGATGGGACATTGAAATGTGACACTTCGCATTCAAAAGTGGCCACCTGGGTCTCTGGGACTTCAATGTTCTTGATGGGTTTTGTGACACGCAGAGCTGGAGAGAACGAACAATAATGAATAGATTGAAAATACATTTAATGTGTGGGTTGAGTCATCTATTTGTTCACTTGTCAACACTTACATTCAACATATAAATGAGCACTGCACTGCACATGTCCGACCATAGCAGTGTACTCTCCTGCCTTTTGGTCATCCACATTCTGGATGATCAGCTTGTGAGCTTTTCTCTCAGACAGCATTTTGATGTTTTCACTTGGTTTAAGCTCAACGTTATTGAACATCCATTTGATAGGGATGTCATCATGAGACAGGCTCAGCTCAAAAGAGGCAGTGGCATCCAATAGTGATGTCACATCTTTAGGCTTCTTCGTTATAGTGATAGCTGAAAAAAAGATTGAGAGTCAAAACTTTCAAAATCTTAAGTAGACAAACATTTGCAATTTGTCACCATAAAAATATTAACTTACCCTCAACATTCAATCTGGCATTAGCAGATAGTTTTCCAAGTTTGAATCCATAAACTGATTCATCGTGTATGGTGCAGTTCTTGATCTTCAAGGTATGGACCATGCCATCAACGGTGACTTCATATTTCTCACTAGGTTGGATCTCTACACCATTCTTAATCCATTGTGAGCCCTTCACATTCTCATGGGTGAGCTCCAGAATGAATGCTGCTTCTTGTGTTTCAGTGACGGTTTGGTTCTTCAGGGTCTTCTTGACTTTCACAGCTATGAAATCAAACACAAACATGACATAACAGCAGGCATATCATATAATAGTCATATATTAATGCAAACACCAGTTGAAAATAAGTTAACATTTCTACTCAGGAGGTAACACCTACCCTCAACTCTCAGGTTGGCTGTTGTCTTGGAGTTTGCAATCTGGTAAGTGTATTCACCGATGTCCTGGGGTCTGGTGATGACAATAACAAGACGTCTGACAGCTCCATTTTTCTCACTCCTGACATTTTCACCAAAGTTACAAGGCTGTCCATCCTTCAGCCACTTGCCCTCAGCAGTTGGGTTGGCCACCTCACACTCAAATTCAGCTGTCTGAGAGTCAGCCACAATGATGTCATGCAGCGGTCTGGATATAGCGCCACCTGGGAACACGAATACATTTGGATTTATTTCCTCCAATTGGGTAACTGCACTAAAAAGTTTTTACATTTGGTAGGTGAATGGTTGTTGTAATATCCAACTGAACTTTTACACCATAACTTGTATATGTTTACAGTGTAATGCACTTTTTTGACAAGAGTTATCTTACCTGACACTGTAAGCTTTGCGCTGGATATCTGTTCACCAGCAGCGAATGTGTATTGCCCCTCTTCATCCTTCATGGCATTAATGACAGTCATACTGTGGTTCTTGCCCTTGGTCACTATCTTGTACTTGGAGTCATTTTTCAGATGTTGTTTCTTGAAGGTCCAGATACCATCAATGCCAGGGTGTGACACTTCCACATTAAATGTGACGTGCTGTGTCTCTGTGCAAACTTGATCCTCCATTTGCTTCACAATTGAAATTTCTGTAAAAAAAGTTAAGTACGTTTTAGTTGGATAATGTCTGTAACTGACAAAAAGTATTGTATGAAGTTATGTTGCATTTAATCACTTGTGCAAAAGCTTACTTTGGACCATCAGTTTACAGCTAGAGTCAGCTTTGCCAACACATAGCTTGTAGGTTCCTTCATCAGAGGCGAAGGTCCTATTGAACACCAGACGCTGCTTGGATCCCTTTGGAACAATCTGGATTCTCTCACTAGGCATCACAAGCTTGTCATTGTGGAACCACTTAATTGAGCTAATATCTGCAGCAGAGATTTTAGCCTCCATAACAGCCTTGGTGCCCTCAACTGATGTAATATCTTTGAGTGGGGCCAAGATGCTAATCGCTGTAATACACACAGAAAAAGACAACACAATAAGGAATAGTAGATAAGGAAATACTCAAAATTAGAATGTACAGTATGAAATCAAATCACTTACTTTGAACAGTCAGCTTTGCAGTGGTGGAAATGTCCTGAGCAGGAACTACAAAGGAGTACATTCCACCATCAAGCCTGCCTGTATCCTCTATGAGAAGTTTATGGATGAGCTTGTCAATAACCATGTGGACGCGATCCGAAGCTTCAATGGCAACACCATTCTTCATCCAAGTGCCCTCAACATCTTCTTGAGAGAATCGCACCTCAAACTGGCTTATGTCACCCTCACAGATTGTCATATCAGAGAGGGGATGCAACAGGGTCACAGGGCGCACTAAATGAAAAGAGATTGAAGTAAGATTTGATTTCATGCAACAACACATGTTAATAGGTCATGAAAAAACTATCTGCAAGCATATTCTTTTTGTCTTTCATCTAGATAGAAATCCTCATCCTTACAACACTCACGTTTCATTTTCAGGGAGGCACTAGTCTTGAATTCACCCGTGGTGAATGTATATTTTCCCTGGTCTTCTTTCTTTACATCTTTCACAGATAAACTGTGGCGTCCACGGCGGGAGGAGATGGCATGCTTGCTGCTGGGAGTGAGCTCATTGTTCTCAAAATGCCATACACCTTCAGCATCTTCTCGAGACACTTCACACTCAAACTCCCCAGAGTAGGTCTCAGGCACCTCAATGTTCTCCAGCCTCTTCACAATTGACAGTGGAGCACCTGTATAATGAGAGCACTGTTAGTATATCTATTCCAGAAAACAAAGAGTGCATTTACTGTTGAAAAAGGAAAAGTTTCCCACAGATTAAGCTGAGTCCTTCTCCATTGAACCTGCCTTTTAGTCTAGGACTAGGTTTAATCTGTATCTGGGAACCCAGTCATTAAAGTTCTACTTGTACACCAGTGGTAAGAAAAACTACAAACCTTCCACATTGAGTCTGGCAGTGGTCCTGATGTGGTCATCTTCAATAACAGCACAACTGTATTCTGCATCGTCCTTCATGCTGATAATCAGTACAGAAAGGAAATGAACCTTTCTGTCTGAGTGCATCCTGTATTTGTCTCCAGAGAAAATCTCTACATTGTTCATCAGCCATTTGACTTTAACAAAAGGCTCATTGGTCTCGCACTCAAAGGTCGCCATGGTTTCTTTCTCTTTCACGTTAGTTTCTTCTAGTTCTTGTGTGAAGGTGATGACTGTCTTTGCTAAAAGGATGAAGATGGTATAATGTGAGTATCAGGGATGCCGTGATTCACACAGAATATCAATTACACACATTTAAATTAGGTTTGATATCTAGGTTTCAGATTGCAATAACTTAATAATGTCCACTGAATGATGATCAATGGCAGGTTATTTAATTTTTTTGCTTACAGTACCTGGTACTAATGAGGCCCGGCCCTGAAACATTACTACTGTGCATCTTGTGTCACAAACTCAGACAATAGGCTACTAATGCTATGAACAATGTAGAAAAATTACTGAAATTAGTACTTTACCTTGCACCAATAAGAATGCATGGCTTGAAGTCTCTCCAGCAATGTTCATGGCTTTGACCATGATGCTAGCAGAGTCTTCTGCTGTGACCTTTTTGATCACTAATTCACATACGTTGTCTTCAGGCCAGAATGAGTAAATGCGATCTGTTTTCTCCAACAGAATTCCATTCTTGAACCACTGGCACTCAGGGTCTGGTCTACCGGTAACTCTGACTCTGAAGTGAACTTCTTCCATCTGAGACACGGTCTGACTAGCAATGCGTTCAATGATCTTTGGAGCTTCCATGCTGGGAGAGAGCTTTACTCTCTCTGGTTTAATTGAGGGAACATGAACCTTGCGTTCCTCCTCTTTTTTCTTCTCAGCCTCAGACAACATTTTTTGATGGTGAAGCAGTTCTTCCTTCCTCTTCCTAAGCATATCCTCATAGGACTCATCCTTCTTACGAGACTTGAGCTCCACAGCAGTGATGGCTTCATAATAACCTTCCTCTGTCCTGCGCTTAAATTTGCCCTTCAACTCGTCTGTCTCCTCTGTGGCTTTTGAATGGATGACTCTTTCGGTCTTCTTTAGTTGCACTACCTCTTTGGTTTCTTTGATGGCAGTTGGTTTTTCAACCTTAACCACATCAAAGGAAACTCTGCCATGTTCAGCCATGGTGCTAGGCTCTGGGGCCTTAGGCTCTGGTGCACGACGAAGAATAGATCTGAAGTCCTCTTTCTGTGTGATCTCCAACTTCACCAGATGCTCAGCTGTGCCCTCAGGGTTCTCTGCTAACACTTTGACATCTCCTGCATCGTATGACTTGATATCGATAATCTCAAGATAGTAAATGCCATCATAGCGAAGTCTCATTCTCTTGCTCTTGCGAATGAGCTGCCCATTGAGGTACCAGTTGACCTTAGGTGTAGGATAACCAGTTACTCTGCAACGGAACCTTGCAATTTCACCTTCCTGCACATTTGCATTCTCAGGAAGAAGGACAATTTCAGGCTTTGTCTTCTCTGAATACTCATCTGCAGTGACTCCAGAAGGACCTCCTTCGTGAGCCATGCGCTCCATCTCATCAATTCTGTGTAGTCCCCTCCTGCCCTCAGGTAACTGAGTTTCCTCCACCATGCTCTTCTCCTCCTTTACAATCAGTGTAGCCGAGGTCTGATCGGCACCAAACGTGTTAGTGGCTCTGCAGGTGATGACACCACTGTCTCTGGCATAGGCAACTTCAAAGTCAAGACTACAGTAGCCAAATTCATTAACCATACGCAACCTGTTAGCAGCTGCCAGGGGTTTGCCATCAAGCAACCACTCAACCACCATAGTGGGATCACCAATAGGGGTCAGTCTGCATTCAAAGTGGACAACACCAGAATGCTTCAGCCTGACGGAAGTCAGCTTCTTCTTAAACTGCGGTTTCTGCTGCTTGTCCTTGTCATATAGGTCAGCCTCCTCCCACTGCTCTTGACCATAACGAAGATGCAGGGATTCCAACTCCGGAGCTGCAATTTCCTTGGCCTTGTATGTTCCCTTGGGAATAATGAGTCTCCTCTCTGGTGCAGGTTCAGCAGTTTCCACCTCAATGTTGACCCTGCAGCGAGTGGTATCTCGTCCAGCTTTGTTAATGGCTGTGGCTGTGTACCAAGCACTATCAGTGCCTACTGTTTGGGGGATCTGGAATTTGGCCTCTCCTTTGGTGCCTTCAATCCTGAAATATATACATGTGTATTACATTTTAGTCATTTGGTAGACACTCTTATCCAGAGCAACTAGGGTTAAGTGCCTTGCTCAAGGGCAAATCAACCGCTTTTTCACCTAGTCGGCTCGGGGATTCGAACCAGTGACCTTTTGGTTTCTGGCCCAACACTCTTAACTGCTAGGCTACTGTAATGTATCTGAATAGACTCAGAATATTCAACATGTGAGGTCAATACACTAACTGCATTTTAACTCATGATATGGACAAGACACTCACTTGATATTTGGGTGCTTCATTGGGGAGATGATGTCACTGTTTTTCAGCCAAACAATATCAGGCAGGGGGTTTCCGATGGCTTTGACAGCCAACTCAACCAGAGTGCCTTTCTTGACACTGATGTTCTTCAGCTTCTCAATAAACTGGGGTCTGATCAGGTTTTCTTTGGCTGTAAATGTAACAAAGATCAAGCACATATAAATGAATGGAATAAAAATAAATAACAAATAAACAATAGATTCATGTCCTGAAATATTCACTGGAGCACAAATCAAAATGTGCCCCTTTTCCTGAGCCAGTCACATATTTCAAATGGAGCCTTACCATCAACTGTAAGTGTCATGGAGACAGAGGTCCTTCCAGCTCTGTTCTGAGCAACCACGGTCCACTCTCCAGAGTCATGGGGCATGGCTGGAACCACAATCAGTGACGTAGTTCCATCTTCCTTCACCACTATCTTGTGGGTGTAATCATTGACAACTTGTTGTCCTGAAAATAACAAAGAAAGGAATAATAGTTTTAATATTTTATTTTATAAATCATATCCTAGACGATGTATCATGTTTTCACATCACTTACCATTGTGGAACCAGAAAGTGTCAGGCATGGGTCTACCAACTACTTTCAGGTCAAATCTGGCAGTCTGCCCTTCAGCACACTTGAATGACTGTGGCTTCAAGACAAACACAGGCTTGTACAGTCTCTCCAGCTGACTCTCATCAGTGTCATCAAGTCTGCGAGCAGGAGAGCGTCCGGGAGAGCGACCGGGAGAGCGGCTTGTAGAGCGTGGGGATGTGGACCTGAGCAAATAAACACAGAAATGAAAAGTTCTTATGATGGCTGATGGCTTTATGATTAGGCTATTAAGCAGCTACATCACTTACATGTGGGATTCATAGCATAACATCTCACCTCATTCTCTGCATTGCCGGTGACTCAGGCATCTGTGGAGCTTCTGCTCCTGCAGTGGGCACCACGTACAGTTTCCCAGAGCTTACAGAGTTGCCCTTCATGTTGCTGGCTAATGCTGTGTAAACACCTTCATCCTCTGGCAGCACCACAGGAAGACGCAGGCTGGCTCTACCATCATGAAGACTCTCCATCTGGTAACGGCCGCCATGATGGATACGCTTGCCATCTTTGTACCATACAATCTTTTGAGAGACAAGAAATGATGGATAAATATATGCAATGTTTCATCTTAACATTTATATAAAGTAGAATGGACACAAAATATAAAAATACATGTTTTCTGACTACCTTGGGTAGTGGAGTTCCTGCCATTTTGCAGTGGAAAGTGACCCCCATTCCTTCCATGATTCTGTAGTTTTTAACTGGAGTACTAAAGGCTGACTGTACAGCCTCGCGGTCTGCCACAGTCACCATCTCTTCCCGATCCTCAGTCACAATTTGTTGGTAAGTAATCTGCATGATGCGGACCTCAATCTCATGGATAACCCTCTCCTCAACGACAGTAACCTTGAGTTCCTGTAAACAATATTTTTTAAAGTAAAGCTATTGAGTGAATTATTGGATTTCCATTGTAGTGTAAAAAGACCACAAAAACAGGCCAAATGTCAAATAACATCTGATGTAGTGTTTAGTGTGAGGTTGATGTAGTGTTTAGTGTGAGGTTGATGTAGTGTTTAGTGTGAGGGTGATGTAGTGTTTAGTGTGAGGGTGATGTAGTGTTTAGTGTGAGGTTGATATTGTGTTTAGTGTGAGGTTGATGTAGTGTTTAGTGTGAGGGTGATGTAGTGTTTAGTGTGAAGTCTATGTAGTGTTTAGTGTGAGGTTGATGTAGTGTTTAGTGTGAGGGTGATGTAGTGTTTAGTGTGAAGTTGATAAGAGTGTTTAGTGTGAGGTTGATGTAGTGTTTAGTGTGAGGTTGATGTAGTGTTTAGTGTGAGGTTGATGTAGTGTTTAGTGTGAGGTTGATGTAGTGTTTAGTGTGAGGTTGATGTAGTGTTTAGTGTGAGGGTGATGTAGTGTTTAGTGTGAGGTTGATGTAGTGTTTAGTGTCAGGATGATGTAGTGTTTAGTGTGAAGTTGATGTAGTGTTTAGTGTCAGGATGATGTAGTGTTTAGTGTGAGGTTGATGTAGTGTTTAGTGTGAGGTTGATGTAGTGTTTAGTGTGAGGTTGATGTAGTGTTTAGTGTGAGGTTGATGTAGTGTTTAGTGTGAGGTTGATGTAGTGTTTAGTGTGAGGTTGATGTAGTGTTTAGTGTGAGGGTGATGTAGTGTTTAGTGTGAAGTCTATGTAGTGTTTAGTGTGAGGTTGATGTAGTGTTTAGTGTGAGGGTGATGTAGTGTTTAGTGTGAAGTTGATAAGAGTGTTTAGTGTGAGGTTGATGTAGTGTTTAGTGTGAGGTTGATGTAGTGTTTAGTGTGAGGTTGATGTAGTGTTTAGTGTGAGGGTGATGTAGTGTTTAGTGTGAGGTTGATGTAGTGTTTAGTGTCAGGATGATGTAGTGTTTAGTGTGAAGTTGATGTAGTGTTTAGTGTCAGGATGATGTAGTGTTTAGTGTGAGGTTGATGTAGTGTTTAGTGTGAGGTTGATGTAGTGTTTAGTGTGAGGTTGATGTAGTGTTTAGTGTGAGGTTGATGTAGTGTTTAGTGTGAGGTTGATGTAGTGTTTAGTGTCAGGATGATGTAGTGTTTAGTGTGAAGTTGATGTAGTGTTTAGTGCCAGGATGATGTAGTGTTTAGTGTGAGGTTGATGTAGTGTTTAGTGTGAAGTTGATGTAGTGTTTAGTGTGAGGGTGATGTAGTGTTTAGTGTGAGGTTGATGTAGTGTTTAGTGTGAGGTTGATGTAGTGTTTAGTGTGAGGTTGATGTAGTGTTTAGTGTGAGGATGATGTAGTGTTTAGTGTGAGGTTGATGTAGTATTTAGTGTGAGGTTGATGTAGTGTTTAGTGTGAGGGTGATGTAGTATTTAGTGTGAGGTTGATGTAGTGTTTAGTGTGAGGGTGATGTAGTGTTTAGTGTGAGGTTGATGTAGTGTTTAGTGTGAAGTTGATGTAGTGTTTAGTGTGAGTTGCCTCAGCTGATCACTATACCTGCTCGGAGATGAAGGTGCGTGTCGCTTGGGCCTGCTGAGCCATGCTGTGATGCATGTACATCCTCTGTTCTGTCTCATAGCCACTAACAGCAAAAGTTGGTACGTCTGCCACTTTAGACTCTTGCACCATTGTAGTCACTACAGTCTTATATGTCACTTCATGTTTCTTCATGTATTCTTCATATTCCTCTGTAATAAGGGATATACCAATTTTAATAGGAAATACCAATTTAGCGTAAGGCTATAACTCAACCCCGCAAATGTCCTTATAAAAATTCAACCGACTGACCTTCCTCCAGCAGACTGGCTGAGGCAGACTCCTCTCCAAGCGGGTTCTTGACAAAGATGGAGTACTCTCCAGCATCATCAGCAAACGTCATGGAGATCTCCAATTTACACACTCCACTCTCCTTATTGTAGTGCACTTTATATCTAATGGATGGAAATGTAATGTAATGTAGAAAGCACAATCAAAAAAATCCAAATTCAATATTGTGATTGACTAGAAATGTGTCACAAGTAGGCTACCTGTATCCTGTAGTAAGGGGCACTCCAGTCTTCTTCCAGATAATGTGGGGCTTGGGGCTGCCTCCGATCTGGCACTCAAAGACAACTCTTCCGCCCTCCACCAACTTCTGCACAGTTGGCTTCTTGACAAAGAAGGGAGCTGCTTCCACAGTCTCTGCAACAGCGCTCACCTCCGACATGGTCTCCTCTTTGGCTCCAATGGTAATCCTAAAAGGAAGGTTTAATGATTTAACTATCTAATATCTTGAGCAAGAAATTGTCTACAATCTTAAGCAAAAAAACTATAAATTTGTATGCTTTCAAAGCAAACTCGTAAATAACACATTTGTTAATTAAGAGTTCATGCTGTTTTCTACTCACTGATGCTCTGCAGAAGTTTCAACATATTCAGACACAGTAGTGTCCTCTCTGCTCTCAATCTCCTCTGACACTGCAATATAAAGTCAGGTTTAATCAAAGTCAGGTTTAATCAAAGTCAAGTTTAATCATTCCAATAAGGTATAGGTAGACATACATAACATTGTCTTTATGCTCTTTACCTTTGACAAGCAGGTAGCAGGATGTACTGATGGTTCCAGCCTCGCTAGTAGCAGTGCAAGTGAAGCGACCGCTGTCTTCTGCAAAGGCCTCGCGGATGACCAGACGGGCACATTTACTCTCATAAGTGATCTGGAAGTCAATGGAGCTCTCAATTCTGTAGTCCTCTCTGAACCACATGATGCCAGGGGCAGGGTGACCAGTGATCTGACATTCCAGAGTCACAGATTCACCCTCAGTCACAGTCACGTTCTTCAAGCCCTGAAAACAACACACACATAATCAGTAAAATGCTAATCTATAGGTAAAAGTAATGAAAAATTAAATTATATATATTTTTTTTTTAAGAATGAAGAATGAAAAATATGAAAATACTTACAGCCACAAGAGTAGGTGGCACAGTTGGCTCCTCCATTGGTGATGGAACAACTGCTGTTTCAACAACCTAGGGAATACACACATCTCTGTTAATGTCATACTATTTCTAGCACTATGTGTGTGTGTGCACATTTTTTTTGCAGTGGACAAAAATGTACTTGGACGACAAAAGACAAATGGACTGGTTTAGTTAGAGGGTGTCGTAGGAGGGGAGGTATACAAGGCTGATGTTAAGATTAGTAGCAACTAAGGAGAACTGTTAAGACACTGGAGAGGAGAGGTTCTAACACATGGGGACTAGTATCTGAAAAACACCTGGGTTACAAACCTGTTGTTCCCAGTCCTCATAAATTTGCTCCATGCCCCCTGAAAACGAAGTGCCTATCTGTTTCTGCTGTAACTGAGTGTCGAAATGTGTCTGATATCTGTCTGCGATATCTTTAAACGGAGGCGGGGTCGGCTCTGGCGTCACTCTTGTCGCCACCACAATCTTATGAGATGGAGGCTTGACTGGCTTGATGATCTTTTGAGCGACATGTGCAGAGGTAGAGGATAACTCTTTCTGCAGTGTGGCAATAGCAGAACCTGCTATTGAAACCTGACCAAACCAAGGAGAATACCATTATCATCACGAATCAGAACAAAACATTATGAACGTCTTGGGTTTGTTTTGTTTAGCCACAAGATGGGGAATCTAAGTTAGTTTGATTAAGGCCTATATGAATGGAGGGGTTTAAAATAAAGTATAAAACTACAGTATGTTAGAGGATTATTCAAACGAATATTACATTATTAGTATAACTATTGATTAATGGTAATAGGAGGGGAGTGATTAAGACCAAAATCAAATATAACAAATCATTATTGTTTAGATGACATGTTGTATTAAGTTCTCATCTGAATTATTGCTACAAAGATAGAAAGTTGCATCTCAGGCAAGCAGGAACCATGTTTACATATGTATAAAAATCTACCCCCGATATAAGATAGACAATTATTGATTTATTTTCTTGTTTCTGTTATGTTGCACTGCTTACCCGATGTTGCCTATGCTTACCTCATAGCTATGGTCAGGTTTAGGAACCATAACTTTTGAAACTGTGAAATGTGGAATTGGGGATGGTGCAAGGCCAGTATCCACTTGAGTGGTAGTTCTTTGCATCTAAAATAACCAATGGAGTTCAGATTGAGTGATTACAACCCCAAAAATAGAACAAATTACTAATTTTTAAATGCTTTTCTTTCTTCTTCTGTTGTCTACTTAAAAGTCACGTCTAACCTGGGAGACATGAATACTCTGTTCAGGAGCAAGGGTTTGAATTGTTGTTTGCATTTCCCCAGCCTCAGTCCTCGTTGAGAATTGTTGCTCAGTAGTAGACAGCATCGTCTGCTGTTTAAAATCAGAATCTATGGTTTCCTCTTCAGCATGACCCTTCTCTCCATGCATAGGCTTCCGAACACGTGCTAGGTCAACAGCAGCAACAACTGTAGCCTTTGCCTCCGCTTTTTTCCCACCCTTAACCTTTTGAGACAACAAGCAGTGAATGTAACACATACAGCACATAGATCATACACATCATCCATGGCAGTAGTAACAACAAAAAGTTGACATAACATAACAAAACATAACATACAAATCAATGTAACAAAACATCTGCAAGGAACATGTTGTGTAATTTAACATATCATTGCATCATACTGTGCATTCACAGCAATATTATGAAGTGGTTTAGTCACATAATGATGAGGACTTAGCGCTCAGCAAACCTCTTAAAACATGCCACCAGGAGGTTGACAAAAACAGGACTATAAAGAGAAAGGGATGTGATAAAAGAAATGGGGAAAGTGAGAGAGTAAAATGGAGGAAATATTTAGATTTGTTATTTATATATATATATATTTTGTATGTATTTAGTATTTTCTTGTTTATACCTGTGCTTTGTTTTGTTAGACATGTTTGATGTAGAGATGTAAGTTTTTGATCATTTTGTATAATGAATAAAAACAAAGGAGGAAATGGGGAGTGATCACTGGTGTGTCATCATCACACCTCAGCTACCTGCTCCTCAGTAGTCACCATCATACTTGAAGCAGTGAAGCTTCCCATATTATCTCCATGTTGGATCTCAGTGCCGACAGTTTCTCCCTCTGCCTCACCATTTTGACAGCTGCTGCCACCACTATTGCCCTGGTTGCTTCATATGGAAACCACATGTTTGACTCTGTTCCATTATTCCACTCCAGCATTACAATGAGTCTGTACTGCTATAGCTCCTTCCACCAGCCTCCTTTGGTGGATATGGAGGGGAGAGGGTTTTATTTATAATCTACCTGCTCCTGTATTGGTGCTATAAACACTGCAGCAGAGCTTGTCTGTGTGCAGGATCCATCTACAGACTGGGAGTTGCAGCTACAAGCCTGGTCCACCGCTGCTACCACGGTAGCTACAGCAATCACTTTATCATCCGTATCATGCTGCTGGCGCTTCCATTTGTTAGTGTGATTAGGAAGCAATCAAATGCATGAACATCACATAAGAACATTGAACAAGGAAAACGTATCACATGTATGACTATCAGTAATATCTGTGTAGTAATTTGCTCCTATTGAAACCTTCTGTTATGGATCACAGTAATAACATTGAACAAGAAAAACATCACACTGATGACAAAAAGTTCAACATATCCGTGTAGTTATTTGCTCATTGAAACATTCTGTTGTGTGTAACCATTCAACTTGCCATATTCAAATCTATTGAGGCTCTTTTCTCCCCCCTTGCACATTTTGTTTCTTGCCCTAGCCCTACACAAATAATTTGATTCAAATAATCAACTAATCATCAAGCTGGAGGGGCAGGAGGGAGTTTGGGAAACCCTGCAGTAGACCACTAGATGGATCCACTCCCACAGAGTTGAGCGGCTCAGATGGCGATCTCCTTACCTCTCTCACAGCGACACCAGACACAGCAGCACCAGTCGTTTTCAATCCATAAGAGCCCTCCCAGTGCTGCTCCATGTGAGCATGGGTGGCAGAAGTCTGGACATGACTGGCACTAGAGGCAGCGGTCATGCTGTAGCTGGACTCTGCCACAAATCCCTCTCCCTGCTTCCATGGTGGAGGCACATCTGGACTATGGGATACTTGTTTGCGTGTGGTCAGTGGGGATTTGACTGGTCTGATTGGTGACACAGACAGTCTTGAGGCAGAAGTGGGAGAGGCAGACCTGAAAATGGAAAACAGGCACACAAACGTTATTTCAGAATAGACACAAATGTAAGAGTTTGAAGTCTACTACAATAGCAATGTGAGTCGGTTTCCCAGACCTAGACTAAGCCTAGTCCAGGACTAAAAAGCTCTTTGAACGGAGATTCCCCATTGAGCATGCTTTTTGTAGTCCAGTAGTAGACTTAATAGGAGTCCAGGAAACCAGCCCTGTGTTTTCCAATAGGATGAAGATCAAATGTCTTACCTGACAGGTGCCGGAGTGGGCGCCTTGACATGTCTCACAGGTGATGGTGACTGATGACGTCCGCCTGCAACTCTGGCTGCAAGAGATGGTGGTGTTGGGGACTTGGAGGTTGAGGTTGGCTTTGGAGGCACACGTGGTGGGGTCTTGTGTGCCAATGTCTGGGTCACTACACCACCTTCAACACGCATTTCCATCATAGAGCTGGACTGGAAATGTGACTCCACTCTCTGAAATGAAAGAGGAGAAAGTTAGTTGGAGTAAGCAAGGTTTCATATCTTTTATAGCATTTTCTATTGTTGAAGGTATACTTCCCAGTGAGCAAAACTGGTTGAAAAGACATAATTTCAATGGCGAAACTGATTGAAATGATGTCTTTTCAATGGAGAAACTGATTTGAAATTATGTTTTTTCAATGGAGAATTTTGTTTTTCTCACTGGGTTCACTTTTTTTTAAAGCTTATATATGACTTTGGACTAAGACTACAGTAGAATCTTACTCTGGCCTCTCTGGTCTGGCGGGTCTGAGAAGACGTCATCTGAGAAGATGATGACATAATAGTCTTTGTCTTCTTAGCAGGGACTGCTACCTCTTCACCTGGACATTGGAAAATAATTATATCTAGAATTAACATAAATACTTGACATCTCTATATGTATAACTCTATATATATATATATAACTATCTCTCTCTCTCTATATATATATACATATATATATATATATATATATGAGCATTTAATCTATTGACACAGCATGAATTCAAAATACAGAAATACTAAATTACATTAGTTTACATGTTTTCTTAAATGTTTTTTACTAATGTATTTTAGTTCCAAACATAAATACCAATATGAGTAAGCTTTGGCTCATTCTCTGCTCATCTACCCACATGATTCCTGTTTCCCATCATTAATGATTAAAGTTAAAGGAGTCATGCAGTCTCACCTTGAACCAGCAGTTCAGCAGTGGAGGTAGCCCGTCCGCTGCTGTTTGAAGCATTTACAGAGTAAGTTCCAGAATCCTCTGGGAAGGCTTCGGCAATCAACAAACTGTAAAGGTCTCCTTCTTGAACAATCTGAAAGTCAGCAGAGCTCTGTATCTCAGCTCCCTCTCTGTAGAACTTTACCACAGGTGTAGGGATTCCTGCCACACGAACATCCAGTCTCACTTGGCTTCCTTGTCTCACGGTCATACTCTGAAGTCTCTGAATAAAGTTGGGTGGTGCGGTCTCCACTGTAAGAGAACATTTGTGTTAGTGAGAGTCACACAATAACTGAACCACCAATTACAACAGATCTCAGGTAAAATAAATACAACATGTCACCTGTAACAAGAAGTTCAGCGGTGCTAGTGGCTTGTCCAGCACCATTGGTGGCTCTCACAGAAAATCTTCCACTGTGTGCGGCTGTCACAGCAGGGATCATCAGAACAGCACGGCCATCGCTGAACGAGATCTGTGCGCCGGGCAGAGCGGCAGCGGAAAGAACCTGGCCATCACGGAACCAGCTCACCTCAGGAACTGGATTACCTGGAGGTAAAGTTTGTAATTTGTTTTATTAATGATACTGTTGACAAATGTTAATATGTATTCATATAGATTATCTGACGTGTGGTAAGATAAATGTTGCTTGCTTGAATCAATTAACAATTGACTGAGATTATCAATTGGTAGCTAAAGTTGTAGAAACAAGGTCGGTGGCTAGGTCAAAATGTGTGATGTGAATAGAATTGCAGACAACTGGAACTTCGTGACAAGAAAAAAAGAAAGTTGTCTTACCACTAACTTGCGCCTCGAACGTTGCGGCACTACCCTCTAGTGCCACAACGCTCTGCAGAGGCTGTGTAAATGTTGGCGCCTGTGTTGACATTGTGGATGGCACCCTGGAAGAAAGACACAACATGAAAACACACAGTTAAACTACTCATTCAAAATAGCCTACGGCCAATAGGACTACATGTTTATTTATATCATTTAGGCTATTTAACAGGGACATATTCTATATTTATATTATTAGGCCGACGCAATAATCAACAATTTAGACAATACTGAGGTGTATTAGTGCCAGATTTAGCTAACAGTTTATTTTAATCTGCAGTCTATACTTTGGTCTCACAACAATACCCATTTGATGTCTAGCTGAGTGGTATGGTTTTACTTAATACAGTATATGAAGGGTCCGAAACTATCTGAGAGCAGCACAACAGGATATTTTTAGCAGCAGAGAAATGAGGCTGAGGGACTCGTCAGAAATGCTCCCTGCACCTGGCCCAAAGCAGCTTGTCTGTCTGTCAATTCCAGAAATCAGAGGCTCCATGGGGTCTGCATGTTAGGGCCAAACCCTGGCCAAACCCTGGGACACAGTACCTAGTGTCTGCCCAAAGACGAGACAATAACAACTGGAGGCTGACAATCAGCAGGTTGAGAACTAATCGACTCATCAAATGATCAGATGTCAAATGAACTAAGTTAACAGTTAACATGTGGCCTACAATGCCTAGGCCTACAGGCAATTTACAGTGCCACTCTAAACGTAAAAATCGATGTAATTACACAACAGAAATGGCCAAGAGACATGTATGCCTACTTTTTGCATTGATCATTAAATTAACATACCAAACAATTGGAGGTTAACCTACATTTTCCACTCTCACTTCTCCCAGTCATACTACCTTTTTGGGTGAATAGGCCTACACATAATCTATCTGGATCTTTCTAAGAACCATAGGCAGCCCATTTGGGAATATAGAGCTCTCACTAACACAAGTCTGCAATCCATGAAGTCTTTATTTCACTAGAATGTTTAAAATAGATCATAAAAAGTTCAGAATTGCAATTGGCAGGTTCAGAAATGCATTACCATGCATGTAACCATTTGAGCGAGATTGGACGTAAATAGCTAGGCTTATTTCATGACATTCACAGGCACCAGTCCTACATTCTAGAAGAATCAGGCCTGGGCTTACATTACAAGTACCAGGTTTCTGCCTACATTATACAATTTACAAGATATCAATATCTAACTTCACAAATTAGACAAAATTTCAGTTGTTATATTCATTTTTTAATTATAATAAAAAAATACTATAATTTGTCAGGAATCTCGTGACCTAAACCTCCCTATGTAGGCCTATGTTGTTTGACAAGAAATTAGGATGTAACCATGTTACATAGGCTACGTTTTATAACATTTAAACCAATTTACTTCCCCATAGTCACAATTCACAAAACGTTTAGTAAATTCACTCTGAATGTTTTATAAGTTACTCAAGTTAAAATCTGCCCTGGCTCAACAACTTTCTCCATCAGCTCTTATTCAGAAGCAGTCAGATATCCAATATGGAAATGTAATATTCCTCTTTAGAAACCGTCTCTGAGACACTTCCATGCAGACTGTGTAGGCCTACTTCCATGCAACAGTGAAATGTCAACATCAATATATTAATAAATTATCCCAATTGAATGTCAATGGCTAGGCTATTATCAGCCTGGGATTAAAACATACTAGAGATAATTGTATGTTTTATGTCAAGCAAATGACAAAGGCCAGGTGCACACAAATGTCCCTGTCCACATTAATCTGAGACATTTCTGATCATGACATTGCATCCGTATATTACAACAACAAAATGAATCCAAAACTCCACCAGAATATCTCTTTAAGCATCAAATTGAGGGCAATGTATTTCTTATATCACAGGCAGCCCTTCTGTAAACTCACTTTGATACCATGGCATTGCTATAACTGAAGTGACACTACCAGACTGTCCCTGTCAGTCAAAATATCAATCAACTCTGTCACTAGGGAGGAACTTTACCTATATCAAAATAATATCCAAAAATACCAAATATCTTCCTTATTTTACATTTACACAATTGGCTATAAGAATTGCTTTGAGAGTATCATAATGTCATGGGTTTAAATGTAGGATAATTCAAGTGATAAAGCAAAACTATTTGACTCCTATGAATTCCTATGGGAGGGCCTGCTCAAATCCCCTGTTTTAGGGGGTTCATGACCACCAGAAATACATGTTTTTCCAATACATCAAAAAACTTGGACCATCATGTCAAATGTCATCAGACATTAGCATTCAATAAAAACCTGTACAAAACTGAATTAACTTCAGATATTTCAAGATTGGAATCTGAGCGACAGATATGGCAGTCTCCAAAAATAATCTGTCCCCCGCTTGCTTGATTGACAGTCACCATGTGGCACATAACTGTAGGTGCAACTGATATCCCTGCTGCTGATTCCCTTAAAAAGACATTGCTCCGCAGCTGGGACACCACTCTAATGCTATCAGGGGCTATTCTTGGCTTTCTGAATCATAGCACCAATCCAAATGCACCATAAAGTAACCTTGAGGGATCCAAAACAGCAGTTATCAGCAACAGCGTATTTAATGTAAACATATTTAATTAACAGTAAGTGACAAAGTATTATAAATATTTACAATCAAATATAACAATGTTCATACTGTGGAACCATTCTTGCTAAAACTATTGTTTAGCAACAAACAATGTAAACAATGATTTAAGAAATAAGAAATGTTGCATCATTGATTACCAAGTAAAAATGACTTACTTGTATCCACAAGGGTGCCTTGAACAGATGGGACAGTGCCCAGATGGCTATAGCCTCAGCACCTATCTCTTTATCCAGAAATGTTCCCAGAAAATCCAAGGTGAGAACGGTTGAGCCTCCCAAATAACCCCCCAAAACAAAACCACACAGTTTCTCAGCTGTGTAGTTCTGTTTTTCTCCTTGCAAATCCCTACACCTGAGGCAAGGCTGGGAATGCTCCAACTGCTCAGAAGTACCAATATGGTTGTTTAACTTTATATACTTGGGGACAAAACAGCATCATCACTTCACTGCCACTCCCCATTGGCCACCCTGTCAGAGGCATCATGGGAAAAGGAGCCATTTATGCAAGCTCACACCTGTCACTCACTCCACACTGGTGGGAGATCAGCGTTTCATTGCTCTTTGTTTGGGTCCTAATATTTACTCTTTCATAAAAGGTGATAATTAATATGGAGTTAACTTAAATCAACTTAACACTTCAGAAGCTAATATTTTATTAATGTACAAAAATAAGTAACTCTGACTCATTAAATAGCTGATGACCAAAAGGAGAGAGTGGCTGTCCCTGTCACTCAAACTAAAGACGAACCTCGTTACAAGAGGAACAAATTCAATATT
Source organism: Salvelinus fontinalis (assembly GCF_029448725.1). Taxonomy (NCBI): domain Eukaryota; kingdom Metazoa; phylum Chordata; class Actinopteri; order Salmoniformes; family Salmonidae; genus Salvelinus; species Salvelinus fontinalis. Next base: position 25,942,418 of record NC_074683.1, on the reverse strand, counting down.
TACACTATTAGTCACCATGCTAGTTACATCCCATAGACTTAAACAAATAAAAATATAAACTGTTGGCAATATGTTGGTGTACTGTACCAACATGTACAGTAGACTTAGTGCAGGTTATATGTGTTGATAATTAGTGCCAAGTTAGTAAGACTTGAGTGTTAGATAACTCTAGGTTTTGTAACCTGCTTTGGTAACAACATTGCTTGAAGATGTTCAACATCCATCCTCTGGGAAACATTGAATGTCTTGACCAGTAAGGTTAAGTATGCCAATCATGTTCATATCTCGCTCTGAAATATTTTTGTTGAAATAATTTATTGAAAATGTAACAACTAAAAGAATTGTAACCAACAAGGAAAGGAAAGGGAGATACATAGTCAGTTGTACAACTGAATGCATTCAACTGAAATGTGTCTTCCACATTTAACCCAACCCCTCTGAATCAAGCATATTACATCACGTATACATCTGGACATCCTATTTCTTTTAGAAACTTTGTATATTGAGAAATGACTGAAAAATGACTGTAATATATGGGATCATTCACAATATACTGTAAATTGAAAGCATCCTATTAGAAAATAATGGATAATTCCTGAATTAACTTGGTATTAAACCCAACCATGTACTTGAAAACGTTTTTATTTTTTATTTGACTAGCAAATTGATAGAGAACATTCAATGATCTGGGTGCTAATGCAATGGAGAAGTGAGGGGTGAATGAGCTTTTGAAGCTGGGAACAATAAGGTCACCATGATGACAATAAGCTTGCCATGATGGTATGGCCAGGTTGAGTATTTGTTCAGGACAGGGTTAACAGCCCTACACTTGCTGTAAGATGCCATGGGATCTTCAGTAACCACAAGTTATGTTCAATGCCCCACCTTGGCTACACTATTAAAAGAAGAACAAAATAATTTGATACTTTTTTGTAATTAGGACGTCGCCATTTTGCGGGTGTTGGGAAACACCTGAAAACGTTGTATAGCCTAATGCTTTGTTATGTTTATAATGAGTTTATTTTGGGATATGGTTTACAATGTTTTATACTGTATATTGTATACTGTATTTATGATGTCACAAAATTAAATTGCCATTGCTTGTGATCAGTGACCTTTTTCCCCCTCCCCTCATGTTTTCTCTCAGAAGCACAGAGCACTGTTGGCTGCTCTTACAGTCTGGTCTGGTCCTAGTCAGGCAGCTGCTCTCTTTCACTCTCATCTCGGCTGACTGAAAATAAATTCTATATTTAGGACTATCAAAACTCTAAGGGAAAACCCAGGGGCAATTGTAAAAATTACAGTAGCTGAATTTGTCGCTGAATTTGTTACTTTCATAGAAAAAGTCACTAGGGTGGTCTGACAAATCCCTAGACCTAGTGACAAAGTTGCACTAAATTGGCAACACAACCAACTCTGTTATAATAATTATACAGCATTATATTTGGGTCCTAGATATTAGGGATATTCAGGAGCTGATTTGCATAGATACAGTGACTTGCGTAAGTATTCACCCCCCTTGGCATTTTTCCTATTTTGTAGCCTTACAACCTGGAATTAAAATAGATTTTTGAGGGCGTTGTATCATTTGATTTACACAACATGCTTACCACTTTGAAGATGCAAAATATTTTTTATTGTGAAACAACCAAGAAATAAGACAACAAAAAAAAACTGAAAACTTGAGCGTGCATAACTATTCACCCCCCCCCCAAAGTCAATACTTTGTAGAGCCACATTTTGCAGCAATTACAGCTGCATGTCTCTTTGGGTATGTCTCTATAAGCTTGGCACATCTAGCCACTGGGATTTTTGCCCATTCTTCAAGGCAAAACTGCTCCAGCTCCTTCAAGTTGGATGGGTTCCGCTGGTGTACAGTAATCTTTAAGTCACAGATTCTCAACTGGATTGAGGTCAGGGCTTTGACTAACTCATTCCAAGACATTTAAATGTTTCCCCTTAAACCACTTGTGTTGCTTTAGCAGTATGCTTAGGGTCATTGTCCTGCTGGAAGGTGAACCTCCATTCCAGTCTCGAATCTCTGGAAGACTGAAACAGGTTTCCCTCAAGAATTTCCCTGTATTTAGTGCCATCCATCATTCCTTCAATTCTGATCAATTTCCCAGTCCCTGGATGGTGTTCCCGGGCTGATGAGAGGTGTTGGGTTTGCGCCAGATATAGCGTTTTCCTTGATGACCAAAAAGCTAAATTTTTGTCTCATCTGACCAGAGTACCTATTTCCATATGTTTGGGGAGTCTCCCACATGCCTTTTGGCAAACACCAAATGTGTTTGCTTATTTTTTTCTTTAAGCAATGGCTTTTTTCTGGCCACTCTTCTAAAAAGCCCAGCTCTGTGGAGTGTACGGCTTAAAGTGGTCCTATGGACAGATACTCCAATCTCAGCAGGGGAGCTTTGCAGCTCCTTCAGGGTTATCTTTGGTCTCTTTGTTGCCTCTCTGATAAATTTGGGTAGCCTCTCTCCTTGCCTAGTCCATTAGTTTTGGTGGGCGGCCCTCTCTTGGCAGGTTTGTTGTGGTGCCATATTCTTTCTATTTTTTAATAATGGATTTAATGGTGCTTAGTGATGTTGCAGACTCTGAGGCCTTTCAGAACAGGTGCATATATATACTGAGATCATGGGACAGATCATGTGACACTTAGATTGCACACAAGTGGACTTTATTTAAGTAATTATGTGACTTCTGAAGGTAATTGGTTGCACCAGATCTTATTTAGGGGCTTCATAGCAAAGAGGGTGAATACATATGCACGCACTGCTTTTCCGCTATTTTTTTGTTGTTGAATTTTTTGAACAAATTTATTTTTTGATTTCACTTCACCAATTTGACACCAGTCATGTCCATTACATGAAATACAAATTAAAACCCATTTAAAAGACAGGTTATAATGAAACAAAATAGAAAAAACACCAAGGTGGTTGAATACTTTTGAAAGGCACTGTAGCTAGCTAATGTAGGTTTCCCATGTTGCAGGTGGTTGAACAATCGCTGCTAAACTATTCCAAGACCCTTCAAAATCCCAGATCATTAAGACAAAGTAATGTAAAGGCACAATAAACTCTGTAGATATAGTAAATTGCCCCACTGTAACACAGTTCATCCCTGCCACAACTGACCTGGGATTGTAAACCATATGAAAAGACATACTCTAAAAAGCACTGTCAATAAAAGCCAAGATATGTGTGGGTGCAGGGCACAGGAAGGTGATGTCCAGCGATGTAGTGGTAAATGAAAAAGTGGCTATATGCTAGTGGAGGGGACCAATATAGATAATGTGATATGCTATTGATATCGTTTGATAGACATGAAAAAGCATATAGTAATATTAATCTACACTATAATGTAAAAAAGCTACATGACTGATCCTCCATGAACAAAACCCTCTCAACAAACATCTCACAAGCTTTCAACTCAGCAAACTGAATTTCCTACAAATGGGCCAACAATGGTTGATGGACTTCCCACTGAATTCAGACAGGTAAGGTAGGTAAAGGCTCCCAGAACATTTACACCTGGCCTAATGGAAAATCAGAAAGCAGTTGTACGGACTTCACAGAGCCATGGAAGTGAACAGAAAAGTGAACATTCATACAAGTGCAAAATTAATTTTATAAAACCGATATACAGTTGAAGTTGGAAGTTTACATACACTTAGGTTGGAGTCATTAAAACTTGTTTTTCAAACACTCCGCAAATTTCTTGTTAACAAACTATAGTTTTGGCAAGTCAGTTAGGACATCTCCTTTGTGTATCACACAAGTAATTTTTCCAACAATTGTTTACAGACAAGATTATTTCACTTATAATTCAGTCTATCACAATTCCAGTGGGTCAGAAGTTTACATACACTAAGTTGACTGTGCCTTTAAACAGCTTGGAAAATTCCAGAAAATTATGTCATGGCTTTAGAAGCTGCTGATAGGCTAATTGACATAATTTGAGTCAATTGGAGGTGTACCTGTGGATGTATTTCAAGGCCTATCTTCAAACACAGTGCCTCTTTGCTAGACATCATGGGAAAATCTAAAGAAATCAGCCAAGACCTCAGAAAAACATTTGTAGACCTCCACAGGTCTGGATCATCCTTGGGAGAAATTCCCAAATGCCTGAAGGTACCACGTTCATCTGTACAAACAATAGTACGCAAGTATAAACACAATGGGACCACGCAGCCATCATACCGCTCAGGAAGAAGACGCGTTCTGTCTCCTAGAGATGAACGTACATTGGTGCGAAAAGTGCAAATCAATCCCAGAACAACAGCAAAGGACCTTGTGAAGATGCTGTAGGAAACAGCTACAAAAGTATCTATCCACAGTAAAACGAGTACTATATCGACCGCTCAGCAAGGAAGAAGCCACTGCTCCAAAACAGCCATAAAAAAAGCCCGACTTCGGTTCGCAACTGCACATAATGACCATCATTATCTTTGGAGGAAAAAGGGGGAGGCTTGCAAGCCGAAGAACACCATCCCAACCGTGAAGCACAGGGGTGGCAGCGTCATGTTGTGGGGGTGCTTAGCTGCAGGAGGGACTGGTGCACTTCACAAAATAGATGGCATCATGAGGGAGGAAAATTATGTGGATATATTGAAGCAACATCTCAAGACATCAGTCAGGAATTTAAAGCTTGGTCGCAAATGGGTCTTCCAACTGGACAATGACCACAAGCATACTTCCAAAGTTGTGGCAAAATGGCTTAAGGACAACAAAGTCAAGGTATTGGAGTGGCCGTCACAAAGCTCTGACCTCAATCTTATAGAGAATTTGTGGGCAGAACTGAAAAGGCGTGTGCGATAAAGGAGGCCTACAAACCTGACTCAGTTACACCAGCTCTGTCAGGAGGAATGAGCCAAAATTCACCCAATTTATTGTGGAAGCTTGTGAAAGGCTACCCAAAACGTTTGACCCAAGTTAAACAATTTAAAGGCAATGCTACTAAATCTTCTGACCCACTGGGAATGTGATGAAAGAAATAAAAGCTGAAATAAATCATTCTCTCTACTATTATTCTGACATTTCACATTCTTAAAATTAAGTGGTGATCCTAACTGAACTAAAACAGGGCATTTTTACTAGGTTTAATTGTCAGGAATTGTAAAAAACGGAGTTTAAATGTTTTTGGCTAAGGTGTATGTAAACTTCAACTGTACACTGAGACTACAAAATATGCACTATTCAGGTGAAAGCTATGATCCCTTGATGTCACTTGTTAAAACCACTTCAATCGGTGTGGATGAAGGGGAGGAGACAGGTTAAATAAGGATTTTTAAGCCTTGAAACATTTGAGACATGGATTGTGTATGCGTGCCATTCAGTAGATGAATGGGCCAGACAAAATATTAAAGTGCCTTTGAAGGGGGTACTGTAGTAGGTGCCAGGTGCACCAGTTTGTGTCAAGAACTGGAACGCTGCTGGGTTTTTCACGTTCAACAGTTTCCCTTCCCTTGTGTATCAATAATGGTCCACCACCCAAAGGACACCTAGCCAACTTGACAGAACTGTGGGAAGCATTGGAGTCAACATGGGCCAGCATCCCTGTGGAATGCTTTCGACACCTGTTGGGTGCAACTCAATATTAGGAAGGTGTTCTTAATGTTTTTATACTCAGTGTATATCGTTATTCTATCGGAAAAATGCAACTGATATCGATATACTGTAGACTTTCCATATCAGTGCCCATCACTACTACTGTAAATGCTAAGATGCTGTGAAAGTGTTGCAAAAACATGAAATGCCAGTAATATAAAATGAACAAGCAGCAGGTACAAAAAAGGTACAAAAAACGTTAAAAAAAATCAGTATTTTGAAACATTTTGTTGTGCACGTAGCTAGCTATAGTTGCTGGGAAGGTATAGCGTATACAAGCAAACGTCTTATGTATGAATCATGTCTGATGCTAGTGTATTTGTTGGGGGCTATATCATGGCTAATGTTTAACATTTGTTTAGCTAGCTAGTTGAGTAACTTAGTTTGCTATGGTAGTTGTTAGCAAATGTTTATCATAAATAAGTCTGAAATCAAATCCAATTGTATTTGTCACATGCGCCGAATATAACAGGTGTCGACCTCACCGTGAAATTCTTACTTACAAGCCCTTAAACAACAATTAAGTTTTAAGAAAAATAAGTTAGGAAATATTAACTTAAGTTTAGTTAAGAAAATATTTACTAAATAAACTAAAGTTAAAAAACGTAACACAAAATAACAATAATGAGGCTATATACATGGGGTACCGGTACCGAGTCAATGTGCGGGGGTACAGGTTAGTCGAGGTAATTGAGGTAATATGTACATATAGGAAGGTGTAAAGTGAAAATGCATATATAATAAACAGCAAGTAGCAGCAGTGTAAAAAAAGGGGGGTCAATGCAAATAGTCCAGGTAGCCATTTGATTAACTGTTCAGCAGTCTTATGTCTTGTGGGTAGAATCTGTTAAGGAGCCTTATGGACCTAGACTTGGCGCTTCGGTACCACTTGCCATGCGGTAGCAGAGAGAACAATCTACGACTAGGGTGGCTGAAGTCTTTGACAATTTTTAGAGTCTTCCTCTGACACCGCCTGGTATAGAGGTCCTGGATGGCAGGAAGCTTGGCCCCAGGAATGTTCTGGGTCGTGTGCACTACCCTCTGTAGTGCCTTGTGGTCGGAGGCCGAGCAGTTGCCATACCAGGTGGTGACGCAACCAGTCAGGATGCTCTCGATGGTGCAGCTGTATAACTTTTTGAAGCTCTGAGGACCCATGCCAAATCTTTTCAGTCTCCTGAAGGGGAATAGGCATTGTCGTTCCCTGTTCATGACTGTCTTGGTGTGTTAAGACCATGATAGTTGATGCGTGATGTGGACAACAAGGACGCTCTCAATCTGCCTTACCACGTGCCCGGCCCTCCTTTTCCTGTAGTCCACGATCAGCTCATTTATCTTCAACACGTTGAGGGAGAGATTGTTGTGCTGGCACCACACTGCCAGGAGTGGACTCACTAATCATGTACTGTTCTTGTTGCAAAGTAAGGCTTTCATCCAGTCTGTATTCTTACTGCAACCAGTTTCTTTGTAGAGCTTGTACTTGCAGTCAGTCAAGTTATCTTCCCACGCATGAGGCGCTGTCAAAATACAATAAGCTACATTTGTCTCACTTGACTTGACTGCTTGGATGGGCATAGGCAGGAAGGGGGAATGAAACTCACTTTACAAAAGTAATGCACGAAGCTTACATAATCTTGGTGTATCTTGTCAAAATAATTTTGCCAGAGTGTCTGTCATTTAGAAACAGTTTTCATGACTGGCTGTGTGAGTTGTTCTCAAACACCCGCTCTTTCCACCATGCGTTTTATAGGATTTTTATGAACTAAATACTTTAATTTACTATATTTATACCATCCATCGCCTCACAATTTCTGGGTTTATTTTTCAACAACATTTTGATCAAACATTACAGGATGATATGAATAAAAACAACCAAATATGAGAATATTACAAACATTATTTGTAGTGTTTGTACGCATAATGTATTTATTTTAGCTTGTAACTTTAGCAGCATCGGAACTCACTATGGCAGTATCTTAGCTGTCATTGGATTTATTTATTTTTACCAAAAGAAAAAACGTGTAAAAACTTGTTTGCATTCCATCCATATGGATTTTGGCGGAATGGGCCTATATACAAATGTTTGTAAACAAGAGCAAAAGGTTCCAGATTCAGCCCATTTGTATTGAAAGGCCTCCAGGCCCCAACCCTATTGTTGAGGTTTGAGGACCCAGGAGCTGACTGAGTCTGTCCTATTTGTAGAAAGCAGGAATGGGTTTCCATGTCCCCTGGCCCTCCCAGCCTCGCTCAGCCCCCGCCACTGATACACCGAAGAGGGTTATTTTGGTCAACCAACACAGGGGGGATGGAAATGTGATTTATACAGGCAAGCCATTTCTGTCCTACTGGCCTGGCTCACATGTCAGCCGGGGACAGCTGCAGGTCGCTAAATCCAAGTTAGGGGTGAGCCATAAACTCTCACACCAACTTGTTCTAATGAAAACTAACAGGACAGGGACATTTTTTGATAGGAAAACACCAACGAACAGTATCCTATACATGGACGGAAACATAGAAAGTGGAAATGACCAAGACAAAATGGAGGTGTGGGTCATTTCAGGTTTATGCTTTTTGTGCCTCACTGCCAAGACATCACATTTTGCTTATGGTGTAAAAATGCAAAGCAGCTGCTGAAGCCAGAAAGGCCCCCTGACCTGCCGGGCCGGCCACTCTTTCAAATAAGGGAGAGGTAACTGTGAAGAGGCAAAAGAAATCACCATTTAAGAAAGACAATTCTTTATAGCCAATAAATATTTTCAGATACCTTAAATTATATGCTGTAGTATCAACTACCAAATAGTCCCTTCATGGTCTAACAGACATTGGATTTCCCAACTATTAACACCACAGATCACTGGACAAGTCAGTTCCTGGTTATTCATTGTTTGTGCTTCACGTTTCCCATGATGCCAATTCTTATCCAAATAGTGCCACTCATCAGCTGAAGGCAGGAGCAGCTGGATCTGCTGGAATGGCAGCAGCATGTTTACTAATGCATATTCATTTGGTTGTGTTGCTAAAAGTACTGTACAGCCGAGCAAGTGGCAATGTGTTCACAAATGTGTTCAATGCAATACTGTATTTCAAATATTTCATTATGATTATTTGAAATATGAAAGTGCAGCAGAGCATGGAAATCATCCTAAATTAAGTTACAATAAAATAAAATGGTATAGCAATAATAGACAATATTTAACAATATATAACACATTTAGACATATATACTATAATATATTGTATAACAATATATAATATATCAAACAAAATGAAGAACAATATGAACAAATAACAATTGCAAATGATGTATAACAAATCAAGGTGTCCTTGTAGTAAAATAGGCTATTTACTGTCTGCGCCAAAGATGTTTGAACACATTTTTTTTATAGTCCAGTATTTCTCTTTCTGGGAGACAGTCATGTATTACTTGTCCAGACACCTATTCACAAGGTTTGTGTCATTCCTATACACACTCTATGACAGAGCAACATTCAGCTGCGGGCCAATTCTTTCTTCATCGGATGGTCATGTGGCTGAAACATAATAAAAAAGTGTTTTAGACTGGAAATTGAACGCAATAAGTTTAATATTTAATATTTAATATTTAATATTTGACTAAAGCATAATCATTTCAAACCTTGATTACATTTGGGGACATTGCCCTGCATTCGGTGCAGTCTTTTGGATGAGGCGTTAAAACTGGTTTACTGGTCATTCAAAATCCCAACCTGGCCACATTCCATCAAGGCCACCTAATCATCCCCCTCATTCCTAATTGGCAGATATCACTCCTCACCTCTCCACCAGATAGCTGATGTGTGATGAGCATTCTGACACAAAAATGGTCACCGTGCATCACTGAGGTGGGTGCTACACATTGATGGTGGATGAGGTGTTTCCCCATACTATGCAAAGCGCTTTGAGTAACTCAGTTAGTAGAAGAGTGCTATATAAATCCAATCAATTATTAATTAGTATCATTTGTATACAATCACATCTCTCTATTATGTGTGGGAATACTTTGGAACAGATTTCCAAAAGCGATTTATTTTTCTCAGAAAACTTGGGGGGCCATATAAAACCACCCGCGCACCGCATTCGGCCCGTGGGCCGCCAATTGGGGAACCCTGCTGTAACAGTTGGGACCACAAGGTTGGGATTCATTCTAAAAGAAAGCACAAGTGCCATCTCCTGGAGAAACATACCCATCCCTCTACGCATTGTTGTATTTTTTTTAACCACATTTTTTACCTAAATCCAATTGAATGGTACACATCTTCGTTGATTTCATTTCGAATTCATGTTAGTTGACAACTCAATTAAATGTAAATCAAAACTAAACATTGAGCTGACGTCTCAGCCCAGTGAGATATTTGTCCAGGAGATGGAAACATCGTGCTCCAGTCCTACAAATGAAGTGCCATCCATTCAAGGTATTTGGACAGTGACCATTTTAAGTAGGTCTATTTGAACAGAGAAATGATAAATGTTGTTTTTGCTCTATAAGCCTACCTCAGCGATTTGAATTGGAGATCAACAAACGAGTAGCAAAGAGCTACCAAGTGTTATAACAAGGGTTTTATGCATAATATGTCCCCCTATTTTAGGTAAGCATTATGCAAACAAGTACATGGTCAAATATGGAAGCTGCAGATGAGGGGTGGAGCATCAGACTTGGGACAATTTTAGCGATCCCAGTGGCCTCACAGTCAAAAAACTACAACGGAAATATAGCCGTTCAGCCATGACTGTAGTTTTAGTAGAGAAGTTGTGAAGCATTTTCCAATAGTTTCAGAATAATGCAGTTTAATTTTCATTTATACTTCACTTAATGGAAAATAATAAAAGCATATTATGGAAAATAAAAGCATTTAATGTTCCAATTTCCAGTAAACCTGTCTAACAACTAGATATGCTGCTCTTTGTTTGGTATTTGTGATATTTAGCATGTGGCTGAATGGTATAATAGGCTACAATTAATACCCCCTCTAGGTGGTGAAAGGTTTTCAGAGATATCAAACACCCCTTCAGAGGTGTTGCAAGGAGGCTTCTCTCAGCCAGATTGTTCTGGAAAATGTCAATAGAGGCTGGCAACAAAGATGAAGATCCATATGGGTGAAATGCTGTTGATGGAAACTTTAGGAACAGCTATTAAATTTGAAGCTATTTTCCTTTGCCTCTGAATCGTCTGAGACGTATGCCATCTGCTGGATGTGTGCACACTTACCACAACAAATGAAACTACGAGACTCAACGAAGATATCTACTTTGGCATCTTCTTTTGTCCAGTGTCCTTCTTATGTTCTTCTTGGTATAGGAGTTTATCAAGCGTGGAGTCGACTTTAAATATACAATTTTTGTATCTTCATGAATGTATTCTCTTCAGCAATCATGCTTAGCCTCATATTACGTTGTGCTACATTCTTCCAGCCTATACGGGCCCTATCTGTGTGTGTGTATGTGTGTGTGTGTTCAGCCAGAATCCAAAAGGGCTTAATTTAGAATTGATGAGTAGACATACCTTGCACTGCCTTTGTTATCAGTTACATCATTCTACATGGCTATACATGTTTTTAAAGTTTTTTTTACATGATGAGGTATTGTGTTATATATATACACTGCTCAAAAAAATAAAGGGAACACTTAAACAACACAATGTAACTCCAAGTCAATCACACTTCTGTGAAATCAAACTGTCCACTTAGGAAGCAACACTGATTGACAATAAATTTCACATGCTGTTGTGCAAATGGAATAGACAAAAGGTGGAAATTATAGGCAATTAGCAAGACACCCCCAATAAAGGAATGGTTCTGCAGGTGGTGACCACAGACCACTTCTCAGTTCCTATGCTTCCTGGCTGATGTTTTGGTCACTTTTAAATGCTGGCGGTGCTCTCACTCTAGTGGTAGCATGAGAGGGAGTCTACAACCGACACAAGTGGCTCAGGTAGTGCAGCTCATCCAGGATGGCACATCAATGCGAGCTGTGGCAAGAAGGTTTGCTGTGTCTGTCAGCGTAGTGTCCAGAGCATGGAGGCGCTACCAGGAGACAGGCCAGTACATCAGGAGACGTGGAGGAGGCCGTAGGAGGGCAACAACCCAGCAGCAGGACCGCTACCTCCGTATTTGTGCAAGGAGGAGCACTGCCAGCGCCCTGCAAAATGACCTCCAGTAGGCCACAAATGTGCATGTGTCAGCATATGGTCTCACAAGGGCTCTGAGGATCTCATCTCGGTACCTAATGGCAGTCAGGCTACCTCTGGCGAGCACATGGAGGGCTGTGCGGCCCCACAAAGAAATGCCACCCCACACCATGACTGACCCATGTTGCAGGCAGCAGAACGTTCTCCGCGGCGTCTTCAGACTCTGTCACGTCTGTCACATGTGCTCATGTGCTCAGTGTGAACCTGCTTTCATCTGTGAAGAGCACAGGGCGTCAGTGGCGAATTTGCCAATCTTGGTGTTCTCTGGCAAATGCAAAACGTCCTGCACGGTGTTGGGCTGTAAGCACAACCCCCACCAGTGGACGTCGGGCCCTCATACCACCCTCATGGAGTCTGTTTCTGACCGTTTGACCAGACACATGCACATTTGTGGCCTGCAGGAGGTCATTTTGCAGGGCTCTGGCAGGGGGGGGGGGGGTGTATCATTTGATTTACACAACATGCCTACCACTTTGAAGATGCAAAATATTTTTTATTGTGAAACAAACAAGAAATAAGACAAAAAAACTAGCCACCTTTTGCAGCAATTACAGCTGCAAGTCTCTTTGGGTATCTCTATAAGCTTGGCACATCTAGCTACAGAGATTTTTGTCAATTTTCAAGGCAAAACTGCTCCAGCTCCTTCAAGTTGGATGGGTTCCGCTGGTGTACAGCAATCTTTAAGTCATACCTGTCACGATTGTCTACTTCGTCCTCCTCCTCAGACGAGGAGAGGCGAGAAGGATCAGAGGACCAATGCGCAGCGTGATAGTTTTCTGACATAATGATATTTATTAAAGTAAAACGAAACACGAAAACACTATAACAGACTACAAAACAAATAAACGATGTAGACAGACCTGACTTGAGAACTTACAAACTATGAAGAACACACGAACAGGAACAGACTACATAAACGAACAAACAAACCGAAACAGTCCCGTGTGGTGCAACATACAGAGACACGGAAGACAACCACCCACAACAAACAATGTGAAACAACCTCCCTATATATGGTTCTCAATCAGAGGAAAACGGAAAACACCTGCCTCTGATTGAGAGCCATACAAGGTCAATTAAACCTGACACTTAACATAGAACAAACAACACAGACTGCCCACCCAGCTCACGTCCTGACCCACTAAACACAACTATACAAAAGGAAAACAAGGTCAGGAACGTGACAATACCACAGATTCTCAACTGGATTGAGGTCAGGGCTTTGACTAGCTAATTCCAAGACATTTAAATGTTTCCCCTTAAACCATTTGAGTGTTGCTTTAGCAGTATGCTTAGGGTCGTTGTCCTGCTGGAAGGTGAACCTCCGTCCCTGTCTCAAATCTCTGGAAGACTGAAACAGGTTTCCCTCAAGAATTTCCCTGTATTTAGTGCCATCCATCATTCCATCAATTCTGACCAGTTTCCCAGTCCATGCCAATGAAAAACATGGGATGGTGTTCTCGGGGTAATGAGAGGTGTTGGGTTTGTTCCAGACATAGTGTTTTCCTTGATGGCCAAAAAGCTACATTTTTGTCTCATCTGACCAGAGTACCTTCTTCCATATGTTTGGAGAGTCTCCCACATGCCTTTTGGCAAACACCAAACATGTTCTGGCTACTCTTCTGTAAAGCCCAGCTCTGTGGAGTGTACGGCTTAAAGTGATCCTATGGACAGATACTCCAATCTCTGCTGTGGAGCTTTGCAGCTCCTTCAGGGTTATCTTTGGTCTTTTTGTTGCCTCTCTGATTAATGCCGTTTTTTAATAATGGATTTAATGGTGCTCCGTGGGACGTTCAAAATGTTGGATTTTTTTTTATAACCCAACCCTGATCTGTACTTCTCCACAACGTTGTCCCTGACCTGTTTGGAGAGCTCCTTGGTCTTCATAGTGCCGCTTGCTTGGTGGTGCCCCTTGCTTAGTGGTGTTGCTGACTCTGGGGCCTTTCAGAACAGGTGTATATATGCTGAGATCATGTGACAGATCATGTGACACTTAAATTGCACACAGGTAGACTTTATTTAACTAATTATGTGACTTCTGAAGGTATCTGGTTGCACCAGATCTTATTTAGGGGCTTCATAGCAAAGGGGGTGAATACATATGCACGCACCACTTTTCCGTTTGACTTTTTTGTACATTTTTTGTTACAAGTATTTTTTTAAATTTAATTTCACTTCACCAATTTTGACTATTTTGTGTATGTTCATTACATGAAATCCAAATAAAAATCTATTTAAATTACAGGTTGTAATGCAACAAAATAGGAAAAATGCCAATGGGGGTGAATACTTTTGCAAGGCACTGTAGTTGAGTATCTGGAGTATCAGCATTTGTGGGTTCGATTACAGGCTCAAAATGGACAGAAACAAAATTACTTTCTTCTGAAATTCATCAGTCTATTCTTGTTCTGAGAAATTAAGGCTATTCCATGCGAGAAAAGGCCAAGAGACTGAAGATCTCATACAACGCTGTGTACTACTCCCTTCACAGAACAGCGCAAACTGGCACTAACCAGAATAGAAAGAGGAGTGGGAGGCCCCAGCTCCCAACTGAGTAACAGGACAAGTACATTAGAGTGTCTAGTTTGAGAAACAGATGCCTCACAAGTCCTCAACTGGCAGCTCCATTAAATAGTACCCGCAAAACCCCAGTCTCAACGTCAACAGTGAAGAGGCGACTCCGGGATGCTGGCCTTCTAGGCAGAGTTGCAAAGAAAAAGCCATAGACTGGCCAATAAAATAAAAGATTAAGATGCAAAAGAACACAGACACTGGACAGAGGAACTCTGCTTTACTTTCAAAAACAAGGACATTTCTACGTGACCCCAAACTTTTGAACGGTAGTGTATATAAACACAAAAGTATGTGGACACCCCTTTAAATTAGTTGATTCCGCTATTTCAGCCAAACCCGTTGCTGACAGGTGTAGAAAATTGAGCACACAGACATTCAATCTCCATAACCAAACATTGGCAGCAGAATGGCCAAACTGAAGAGCTCAGTGACTTTCAACATGGCACCATCATAGGATGCCACCTTTCCAGCATGTCAGTTTGTCAAATTTCTTCCCTGCTAGAGCTGCCCCGGTCAACTGTAAGTGGCTCAGCCACATTGTGGTAGGCCACAAAAGTTCACAGAACGGGACTGCCAAGTGTTGAAGCGCATAGCATTTAAAAATCGTCTGTCCTCAGTTGCAACACTCACTACCGAGTTTCAAACTGCCTCTGGAAGCAACGTCAGCACATTAACTATTCGTCTGGAGCTTCATAAAATGGGTTTCCATGGCTGAGCAGCCGCATACAAGCCTAAGATCACCATGTGCAAACCCAAGCATTGGCTGGAGTGATGTAAAACTCTTGGTCATGTAGTGTGAGTGTACAAAACATTAAGAACACATTCCTAATAATGAGTGGCACTCGCCTTTGTCTTGCCCATTCACCTCTGAATGGCACACATACACAATCCATGTCTCAATAGTCTCAAAGCTGCCCCTTCATCTATACTGATTGAAGTAGATTTAACCTGTTTAGTTTTTGCCATGGAAAGAGCAGGTCTTCCTAATGAACTTATTTCAATTGACTGATTTCCTTATATGAACTTTACCTCAATAAAATATTTGAAATTGTTGCATGTTGCATTTATATACATACATACAGTACATAGTGTACATACATACACACACATACATACATTCATACATGCTTGCATACAAATAAAGAACACAAATCATAAAACATTTTAGTGCTGATATCATGCTTTATTAAATCAAGGGGAGGTTGCATTTAATTCTACAATTCTAATTTAAATCAAACAAAAGTGCAGGGCAGAACAGTTAATACATTTTTTAAATTTTAACACAGCAGGTGTTGTCGCTGTGGTACACTTGCTTGATGTTTGCCCTAACACCTGACAAGGTGAAATTCTAAAGCTAACACACAAAAGTAACGCACTCAAGCAAACCTCCAAAAGATGGCTCTGATTCTGCAAAAAAAAGTGCCTGATGGACTTTCAATTGTTAATGGCCAGGTTGATATTGTTCAGAAAATCTATCAAGCAGTCATTTGCCAGAAACAGAGCACACAAAAAAACATTTCAGCTCAAGTGCAGGCCGCTCGCACGTTGAACATGTCATTAAAATGGTGGTTATGACATAGTCAGTTCAAAACACAAGGCCTAGTTGTGCTACTTACATGAGGGTTTATGCAAACAGCACTCAGGGTCTTATGATCATGTTACAATTCATAGGAGTATGATAATAACACTGCAGGTAATAACATACAGTGTCAAACATCTTGTCTCTCTGATTTAGTATAAACTTCAACAGGGAGCCTCTCTACCTGTTGAGGAAATCTTAAGACTTCAACTTTTTGTTGAGGCACATAGTTTAGTTTCAGGTTTAACAGGGTATTCGTTTCATGCGAAACTTTCTCCTTTTAAACATTTCAGTTCCATTTGTTTTAGTTAATATTGTCATAAATAACAATTCATACATTTTCCATAACCGTTAAGTTCGGCTATATACATTATGTACATGTCACAGAAAAATGGATCAAAAATCCTAGTCATAATTATCCAATATGGCACATTTTATAACAACTTTAGACTTTAGTCTAGTTTGGCATAAATTAATGTCATGTTTGGTATAAAAATAGTTCATATTTACAATAACAGAAATCCAGGTCTTTATCAAGTAAGATTATTTTTTGTTAAATTAATAAATAAAAAGCATTGAAATTGGGAAAGGGGATGATATAAATATTCTGACAGTTTTTTTTTATGATCGAATGCTTACAGTTACTGTTGCAGTGTCAGATCCAAAGTCATTGTACAGTTTGAGGGTGTACACTCCAGCATCCTCCTCTTTCACACTGGTGATGATGAGTGTAGTGAGGTCCTCTGAGGTCTCGATATGGAACCTACCGCCATGCTCCTCACCAGGCAGGGTTTTTCCACTGCGGGACCATTCGATGTTAGGTGTGGGCTCTCCGGAGAAAGCACAGGCTACGGTGAGCACCTTCCCAAGTTCAATGGTTATATCCTCTGGGAGAGCTTCAATTGTTGGTGCACCTGTTGCACCTTTTAGAGAAAACACAAAAAAATACTTAGACAACTACATCACTGCAAATATGGGTAATATTTTACTTAAAGGGGCAATCCGAAGTTGAAACAATTAAAATGTTCCCTTGTTTCGGTAAAAAGCTGAGGGATGGAGAAATGTAACCACTCTCAAATTTATAGACAGTGATATGGATGCAAGGACTGACCATCCATGATATCAAAATTATATTTTTAACCATATTTTATAGTGATAAGCTCATGAAGCATTTATTAGTTATATTCTTCAAGAATCAATTGGTACATATCATTAATTTATAAGTCCAAAACTGTATGTAGCAGCTTTGCAGCATTGCTTGTTTAAAGCCTGAAGGTATAATGCACTATGATGAGGCTTTAATGCATTGTAAGACTTGTATGTCATAAGCATGTATGAGATACTCACCTAGCATACCCTGTGCAATGGATCTCATGGAGGACCCCTCCAGGTGAGAGTGACTCATCATTTCAGTCATACTGCTGGAGCTCATGGTATGGGAAGATGTCATAGAAGACATGCTAGCTAGAGACATGGTTTCCATCTGCATTTCAGCAGCCATGGCAGCCATGCTAGACATACTGGCCATACTGGAGCTGCTGAAAGAGGTCTCCTGATGCATAGAAGAAGAAGCCATGTGGGCTGATTGGGAAGAGAAGCTTTCTTGCATGCTACTAAGAGCAGCACTCTCCCCCATCATCATCATCTGAGCTCCTCCGTGGATTTCTTTCTTAACGACCTGTTCTGAACTTGTATGGGATGCCATAGCCATAGATGCCTCTTTTTGACTCATTGTTACTTGTTTGGTTTTCACTGAAATAGACAAAAAAAGACAAGGAACCACTAGAAACATGCATGGACAAACTTGTATAGAATTGGTACAGAATTGAGTTTAATCAAAACTTTTTTATGGCAGAACTTACCTTTCATGGCCATGTGTTGCTGCACATAAGCTGTGACTTTAGTGTAGATGGATTGGAACACTTGGCCGACAAATGAGAATGAAGATTTAGCAGAGACTCCTTCTGCGATGAGCTCACAAGAGTATTCTCCCTGGTCCTTCTCAGAGAGGTCATTGATAATGAGGGAACAATGTCCATCCACAGACATGTGGAACTCATAGTGACTGCTCTGTGTCAGTTTCACTCCATTCCTGTACCACACAATTTCTCTCACGCTGCTTTCAGATACACAGGACATTCTCACTTTGTCTTTTGAGTTTTCGGCTGTGAGTTGGTGGACAATCTTTGGAGCTTTAGGAGTTGAGGATTTCACAGTTAGTGGAGATTTGATTCTCTTAGGTGAAGTGATTGGTTCAGGAGACTTGACTTGGGGAGGCGACTTCACTCCTTTTGGTTCAGGAGACTTGACTTGGGGAGGTGACTTCACTCCTTTTGGTTCAGGAGACTTGACTTGGGGAGGTGACCTCACTCCTTTTGGTTCAGGAGACTTGGCTGGGGGAGGGGACTTCACCCTTGGAGGTGAGACAACTGGTTCAGGAGACTTGACTCTGGGAGGTGATTTTACTCCCTTTGGCGACATGATTGGCTCAGGAGACTTGACTCGGGGAGGGGACTTCACCCTTGGAGGCGATACAACTGGTTCAGGAGACTTGACTCTGGGAGGTGATTTCACTCCCTTTGGCGACATGACTGGCTCAGGAGACTTGACTGGGGGAGGGGACTTCACCCTTGGAGGCGAAGTAATTGGTTCAGGAGACTTGATTGATGGGGTTGGCGACTTCCCCCTAGCGGGTGACATGATTGGTTCAGGAGACTTGATTGATGAGGTAGGGGTTGGGGGAACACTGGGAGGTGAAGCTACTCGTTCAGGAGACTTGAATCCAGGCTCTGGTGACTTCACTGAGACAACAACCTCCTCTTCAACAATTGCTCTGAAAATGGTCAGGCTAAACCGAGTCTCTTGTCTGCCCTCAGCATTCTCAACCACCAGTGTGTAGCTTCCTTCATCAGAAGATTGGACAGAGGAAATTTCAAAGGTAGACTTGTACTGCGTGGTTGACACCATACGATGATGAGAAGATACAACGACTTGTCCCTCATGCATCCATGTAACACTTGGTGCTGGTTCGCCATCAATGTCGCAAGTGAATCGAGCAGTCTCTCCCTCAATAACTGTTACAGACTGTGGTTTAGTTATTATTCTGGCTGCCAGAGTCGACTTGACTTTATGAACAGTCACTTGCTCAACTTCTGACTCCTCCATAGCCCTAATTTTTGTTTCAGATGAAGCATATGTTTCTGAAGATGCGTATCTTTCAGACGATGCATGTCTTTCACCCAACAAGTATCTTTCAGTCAATCCAAACTGTCCAGAAGATGCTGATGATAAGGATGCTGCAGATGATAAATATTCAGTTGATGCATACTTAGCGGATGCAGCATATTTTTCAGATGCAGATACAAATCGTTCAGATGTATCATATCGTTCATATGTTTCACGTGTTTCAGTTAACTTTGATTTACTTTCCTTCACCTCCATGTGTGTTGATGAGGAGGAAGCTGCCTTGAAGGATGATATGTGGTAATGGTCTGTCTTTGTGATATCAGGAACAAATGGTTGTGGAGCCTCCTCATCTTTACGACGTGATGTATATGTGGAGAATTCACCTTCAGAAACATCAAGGATACCATAGTCGGACGCTTCTCCCTTTGAGTTTGAGCAAACAACACGGTACGTGCCACTGTCCTCTGCCTGACAATCACAGATCTGTATAGAAAGCACTCCACTCATGTTTGTGAAGCGGAACTTCTCACTTTGTTGAATCAGTTGTCCATTGTGGAACCACTGGATCTCAGCCTCAGGCTTCGCTTGGACATTCAGAGTGAACTTTGTATTCTGACCACATGGGACGCGATGGGAACGCATTCTCACGGTCACACGTGGGGCGTGGTCGAGGCTGAAGGGTGTTTGGGTCACTGTCTGGTACTTGCGCTCAGATTTCAGTGCAGCCTTTCTTGACTCGTATCTGGACATGATGTCGAATCTGGCTGACCTCTCAAATCTTGAGGATGAGCGGGAGGATCTCTCAGCTGAAGCTGGGGGGCTGGGGGAGTGTGGACGCGTCCTCTCAGGGGTGGGTGATCTCCTTTCCACAATCTCCTCTGGCTCTAGAGGACATGGGCGAGGATCTCTTATCAGCTCAGAAACAGGGCGCATCAGCTCAATGTATGTAGGAGACAGTGATCTTCTCCTCCTCATGAACTGTGAAACTTCTGTTCTCTTGACCTTGTGCTCGGTTACTTGTGATACTTCTCTTCTTGAAACATGTTTCTTTGCTTCATGACGCAGAGCAGATAACTCGAACCGGACAGGGCTGCTTTGTGGGGAGGCAGAGAAGCCAAGTTCAAGCTCCTCGTCAAGTTGGAGCCTTTCCTCTTCAGCTTTCTTCATTGAGAGGTAATCATCAATGGGTTGCAGAAGCTCTTCATCGCTCATATCACCCAGGGAGCGTCTTCTTGATCTGAAGGATGCCTCTGATCCAGGAGAAGGTGACCGTCTTGCTGGTCTTACTGTTTCCAAGTCATCTTGTGTGAGCTTTGGAATACGCCATCTAGGCCTATACTGGTCAGTAATTCTAGGAAGGGGCATTACATAGAATTGCTCCCACCTGGAGAGACGAATGCGTTTCTGTCTCTTCTGTACAATCTTCTCCATCCGCTCAGGCATTTCGTACTGATCTCTGAGTTTCTTGTACCACTTCATGTCAGACAAAGGTACAAAGTGTTTAATCAACAGGTCTTCATCCAGAGCACTTGCATCATGGACACGTGGCTCAGGAATTTTATATGGCATGCAAAGTTTCCTTTCCTCGATCTTTACGAATGGTTTTTCTTCTGTGATATCAAATTCACCCTCGCAGTGTTTGGTGCTCACTCCTGGCTTGTATATGTCTGCAGCGTGTTTCAAAGCCTCTTGAGCCGCTTGGTTGAATCCAGTAACTTCAGTGGTGGAAAGGCATTGTGCCATTTTCAGTGTCTTGTCAATTTGTTGTTGAACATAATTCTGTTGTTCCGCCTCACTCTTATATACTCTTCTTTTATATGTAATGCGGTCCACCTTTAGTGTGGCCTGGCAACACACTGATCCAACACAGTTTGTTGCTGTAACTTTGTAAAGACCTGAATCCTCAACAAGAGATTCTCTGACATGCAGAACGTGATAGTCTACATCCTCTTGGACAACTGCGATTTGTTGGTTGAATTCCAATGGCCTGCCATCCTTCTCCCACTTCAGGGTTGGTGCAGGTGTTCCAGAGACCCTCAAGTCAAAACGGACACTATGGCCCTCTACACACTCCACGTTAGCCAACAGCCGTTTGAACATTGGCCTCATGGTGTCTTCACTAACAGGGTGAGGTGTCACTGTCAGACGTGCAGTGCAACTATCTTCACCAAACTTGTTGTGGGCCATAACAGTATATTCAGCATCGTCATCAAGTTCAAGATTGTGGATCATCAATTGATAAAGACCCTTGTCACTAATGAAAGTGTACTTCTTATCATCTCGTTTGATTTTCTGTCCAGCCTTCAACCATGTTACTGTTGGCTCTGGATGCACTGTTATGGTTACACCGAAACGAACATCTTCACCAATGTAAGCAGTGCGGTTGTACAGAGGCAGAGTGAACTCTGGTGGTCTTTGCATAAGTCTTTGCTTATCAAGCTTTCTCTTCTTTGTGAGTGAGCGTACGATATAGTGTTCACGATAGCATCTCACAGTTTCAACGAAGAGTTCTCCATAGGTGCTATCTTCACCATCCTGACTGACAACTTTGCATCTGTAGACACCATCATCAGATGTTTCAATTTCCTTGACGTAGATGCTAGCAACTCCATTGAAGTAGCTGATTTCATATTTGTGACTTGCTGTTAACTGGCGAGTGCCAAAGTACCAAATTGCTTTTGTGGTTTCGTCGTAGTTTTCAATGTTGCAAACAAATCTGACATGCCCACCTTCCTCTGAAGATCCATGCATGACTGGACCGGCTCTCAGACCTTCTACAGGGTATGCAATCTTGACTTTGCCAACTGCATAACCTCTGTAATTCCTGAATCCACCACCAAAAGCAACACGCGCTGCTGAGACGATTGTCTCTCTTTCTTTCTTCACCAACGTCTGGTAGTATCTTCTGTGTCTCAATGTTTTGATAGTCTTTGTGCTGAGGTGTTCCAGCTTCAACCTAAGCCAAGGATGTTCCAAAGCTTCATGAGCAGTCATACGTTTCTTCAGGTCTTTACACAGAAGTCTGTCACAGAAGTCCATACCTTCGATGCTGGTCTCTTTGAAGGCCTCACTGTCAAAGATGTATTCTACATTTGAGATATTTTCAATAATTTTTGTGGTTGATTCTGCTGCAAAGGGGTTAAGTCCACTGAGGAGCACATACGTTAACACACCAACTGACCACATGTCAGTTGCAGTGCTGACAAGACCATGGCGGTGGACTTCAGGTGCACAGTACTCTGGTGCAGTGAAATTGATTCTGATATTTTCTCCAGGAGTCAGTAATCTAGCCTGGCCTGTTTCAATAATTTTGATGTTTGTGCTCTTTCTTGTGGTGTAGACAATGTTGTCAGGTTTGATTTCAAAATGAGCATAGTTGAGTTTGTGCAAGAACTTCAGAGCTGAGCACACCTGTCTCAGGTACCTAACAATCTCCAGTTCTGAGAGCTCAAAGTTGCCTGTGCCAAGTCGTTCAAAGATGTCCACGCCTGAGATAAACTCGTAGATCAAGACCATTTCTTCCAAACTGTCAAAGGACTCGTGTAGGTACATGAAGTTCTTGTGTTTAGCAAGATTGAGTGTCTCAATTTCCCTAGCAACCAGCTCCTGATCAGTACCTTTAATTTTGATAAACTTGGCCATGAATGTCTTCTTGGACTTGTTTTCAACACAGCGATGAACAACGCCAAACGTTCCGGCACGTGCCAGCTCTTCAGATATTGTGTAATGGGCAGCCACCATCTTGATCTTTGATGAATGTGGAGCCTCTTCTTTGGTGACTTCTCTAGCTTCATCAACTTCTTCATCGTAGTTTCTGATAACAGATTTATCCTCTATTGTTGTAACAGGCTCAGTTGGTTCAGAATGATCGCTCAGACCAAACTGGTTCTCCGCAATGACACGGAACTGGTACTTTGTCTTGCCAAACAGAGCGATCATGGTGTATTTAGGCTCGTTGGTTTTACCAGCACGGATCCACCTGTCACCTGATGTGGGGCACTTCTGGATAATGTAGTTGATGATAGGGCTTCCACCATCTTTTTCAGGAGGACTCCAGGTTAGAGTGATGGAATCTCTAGTGATTTCACTGACTTTAATGCCCTTAGGAGGATCTGGTACATCTGCCACGGCAACTTCAATGGTCTGTTTGTCAACTCCGAATCTGTTCTTGGCAGTGATTACATAGTAACCTGTATCCTTCTTCTGAACTCCTTTAGGAAAGACGAGTGAAGTAAATGATCTTGTGACAATCACTTGAGTGTGGGCAGATGATCCCATGATCTCTGGTCCCTTCTGCCATTGGATTTGAGGGTCGGGTTTGCCACTGATTGGAATCTTA
This sequence comes from Salvelinus fontinalis, assembly GCF_029448725.1. Classification (NCBI taxonomy): domain Eukaryota; kingdom Metazoa; phylum Chordata; class Actinopteri; order Salmoniformes; family Salmonidae; genus Salvelinus; species Salvelinus fontinalis. Next base: position 25,918,932 of record NC_074683.1, on the reverse strand, counting down.
ATGGTAACCACTTCACCCTTGACAGCATGGACTGCCCCCATGCCTTGCAGTTCTAGAGGTAGGTGGATCTTGGCAGGAACTGGAGTAGACAGAAGATAAAGAATATAAATTATTTGAGTAGATCAATTCTTAACAAATGCAAATAAAATGCAAACTGACCTACATTTGTTCTGAAATGTAAGGGATTTCAAACTTTTTAAAATAAAAATATGTATGTTTAACACAACATTTCTTCTTTTCAACAGCCTATCAATTTTCTTTTACCTTCAACAGTCAGATTTACTGTTGTAGAGATAGATCCTCCTTGGTTTGTTGCCCTGACTTGATAGACACCTGTGTCACTATCCTCAGCATCAGCAATAATAAGTTGGTAATAGCCTCCCTTGAATTCTTGCAATTTGATTTTGATTCCATCTGAAACAATTTCTTTGCCATTCTTGTACCATTTCACGGCAGGGATGGGATGTCCAACAATTTTGGTGACAAATGTAGCATTGGATTTAAACTTCACAAGCATGTCTGGTCTCATTTCTTCTCTGAAGACAGGAGGTTTCATTGTGAGACCTGATTTGGGAATGATGGCCTCTGACACTTCACTCCAATCACTCTCACCACCCATGTTTTCACATTTCACACGGAACTCATACTCAAAGCCCTCAAGAAGGCCTTTTACAGAGAAATGTGTCTCGTGGATTTCATTGGATGTACAAGCAATCCATTTGTTCTGTTTCTTCTCTCGTTTATCCAGGAAATAGTTCTTTATCTTTGCACCTCCATCGTCTTTTGGTGGTTTCCAGAACACTAGACAAGAATCCTTGGTCACTTCTGTGACAACAGGCTGCATGGGAATTCCAGGTTTTTCTGAGGAACAAACAATGAGATCGATCTTATAGAAGTGCATTATTCTCTTAATCGTTACAGTAAACATGATCTATTTGCTATATTTATCACTGTCAGCAAGAAAACTTACCGAATGGGCTCTTGATAATGAGAACACTTGGAACCTCAAGTGCCTCACTGACTCCATATTGGTTCTGAGCAGAAACACGGAAGTAGTATCCAGCACTTTCAATCAGATTTGGAATCCTGCAAGTGTTTCCTGAGACTGACGATGACACCAGATGCCACTGCTCGCCTTCCTTTGCTTCTCGTTTCTCCACAATGTAGTTGGTGATCATTGATCCACCGTCATCCTTCGGTGGTTTCCAGCTGATGATCACTGCGCTCTTCAACACAGCATCAACAACAATAGGCCCCTCGGGTTTGGTAGGTTTATCTGAAAACAAAGCAAAAAAATTGGTTCAGTTTATAAAATTACCAATGATATTATCGCAATAATAGTTGTGGAAAAAAACTGTTACCTTGAATTTCAACCTTGAGTGTGGTTTCAACAGTTCCAAATTTGTTGGTCAATTGCACCTTGTATCTTCCAGCGTTTGTCTTGCGCTGTACATTCCTTATAACCAGATGAGTGTAACTCTCAGTGTTTTCAATGATCACGTTTTCAGAAGAGTTGAGAGGCTTCTTTGCATAGAACCACATGATTTGAGGAATTGGACGGCCAATGTAGACAACATGGAGACGAAGACTTGTTCCACACCCTGCAGTGTATTTCTCCTTCAATGGGAATCCAGGGTGGAAAGCAGGTGCAGCCTGCAAGCGCATCTTGCCGCTGGACTCTGTTTCACCGGCTTCATTGACAGCTCTGCAAGTGTACATGCCCTCATCTTCCTGTTCATCTGTGGCCACTGTCAGTGAATGGTTGCGACCATCAGAACTCATCTTGTACTTGCGGCTCTGGATCAGCTCTTTGCCATATCTGTACCATCTGATTTCAGGAAGGGGACGTCCAATAATCTGGCATGTCAGAGTTCCTGATTCACCAAGTTTTGCAATGACATCTGCCATGTCTTCCTTGAGACTTGGAGCCTCTCCCACTGTTGAAATATAATCAGAGAATTAACATTATTTCAAGTGAAAAGCAATGATGCATTGCACTGATGTATATAATGTAAGGTTCTTACAGTATCTTATGATAATTGACAATTCAAATATTACACCAACGTACAGCTCAGTTTAGTCTTGATGCCCATGGCGGTCCTGCGAGGTCTACTCATTCCGGTTTCATTTTCTGCAAGGATTCTGAACTCGTACTCTGTAGCCTCCATCAGACCACCCATGGTGAACTGTCTGTCCTTGGAACGCTCCTTGTTGCATTTCTTCCAGGCACTTTCTCCTGCTTGTCTAAACTCAATCCAGTAACCCAGGATCTCTTTGCCACCATCACATTCTGGCCGCAGCCAGTGAATAGTGATAAAGTCTTTGGCAACGGAGATGATATCAATCTCACCTGGTTGACCGGGTTTGTCTATCCAAAGAGAGAGTTAACAATGAAATTGCAATCATTCATCTTTTAAAGTACTGTATTATTTATATTATTTCTATATATTATTAAATGTATAATATAAAGACCTATTATATACTTACCAAATGGATCTTTGCATATAACATTTTCAGATACTGGTCCAGGTTCACTCTGACCAATGTCGTTTTGTGCCACGACACGGAACAGGTATTCAGCATCAGGGATGAGTCCAGTGAGAGTGTACATTGTAGTGGTGATGTGTGTCTTGTTGTGACGCACCCACTTCTCTGTGGACACCTCTCTCCTCTCAACGTAATATCCTGAAATGCGGGCGCCACCATCATCCTTTGGTCTGCCCCAAGATAGAGCAACAGTGCTCTTTGTGACATCCATAACTTCTGGTGGGTTGATTGGAGGTTCTGGAGGAGCTGTTGTATACAAAAAATAATTGCATACTTGTAAATAGAAGAAGTGAGGAATGATAACTAACATAATAACACATTTCACATTTGCAGAAAAATAATTATGAATATAAAAAAATACTTACACAGGGGTGTCTTTGGAGTGACACATTCATCTGATTTGAGAGATCTGCTCACACCAAATTGGTTTTCAGCAGTGATCTTGAAGTGGTATTCAACATTCTCCTTCAGCCCCTTGACCACCAGAGCTGTGTCCACCACTCTTGAGTCTACAGTGTACCATGCTACCTTTGATACCTCACGCCTTTCAACAATGTAACCCAGGATATCAGAGCCACCGTCTTGAGAGGGAGGTCTCCAGCTGACTCTTACGGAGCGAGCCTGGATATCATCAAACTCAAGAGGACCTTCAGGTGCGTCTGGACGTCCAATCACTTTAACATTGATGTAGACAGCCTTCCTGCCACATTTGTTCTCCAGCACCAGGTCATATGTTCCGGTGTCGTCTCTGTGGGCTTCTTTGATCACAAGTTCAGTGATATCCTCATTGGTGGCGATCATAGCTCGGTGAGAGACATCTCGGCCTTCCTTTGTCCACTTGCAGATAGGGACTGGTTTACCCTTGATTGGCACAGACAGCCTGATGACTCCTCCTTGTCTGACCACATAGCCTTCTTCATATTTGGGGTCCAATTCATAATCAGGATAGTCTGAAATGAATCATACAGACATCGTTATGTTAGTTCACATTTGACGCAAGTTTCAAAAGCAAAATACAAAATACAGCTCTTCATGGCACTCTAAACACATATTTAATCTCTCACCAAGCATTTCTATAACCTTGACGATTCCTGGGATCTCGACTGGCTCTCCGGGTCCACCAGCGTTGCAGGCCATCACACGGAACTTGTACTCAGCTCCCTGAGGCATGTGTGTCAGAGTGTATTCACAGATTTTTATGGGTGTCGTGTTGCACATGGTCCATTCCACCTGGTCCACCTTTTGCATCTCAATCAGGTAACCAGTGACGACGGACCCACCCTCTTCCTCAGGAGGACTCCAAGCCAGAGACACAGAAGTTCTGGTGGTGTCTGTAACCATGGGGAACTGTGGTGTGCTAGGAGGCTCTGTTTAGATAACGACAACAAATAGAATAGTTGTGGTTATGCATTCATCTTTGAAAATGGGTGCTAAGTTCCAGGGGAATTGACCCATAGATCATTGAGTTGAATTACACATTGCAAAATAGTAAAAAATAATAATTACATAATTCACTGCCTATTCCAATGTTGGGCATGACAAACAAGGTAGAGGATTACAGATACATACCAATGGGATCCATGGCGATAGCTGGTTTAGATGCCATACTGGGTTTGCTCGAGCCTCTTGAGTTCAGGGCGATCACGCGGAACTCATACTCATTGCCTTCGCACAGACCAGATGATCTGTATCTGGTCATGGTGACTGGGTTCTTAACGATGCTCATCCACCTTTCAGATCTGACCTCTTTGCGCTCAATTATGTATCCAGACACCTGGGACCCTCCATCTTCTTCTGGTGACTGCCATGTGATGGTCATTCCTTCATGAGTCACATCCAGTACATCAGGTCTGTTTGGTGCACTGGGTACGGCTGTGGAGAGATTAGAGATTTCACATTAGATCAGTTACGCCCACCATCATTTCGTTCCTTTAACTTCATCAAAACTGGGCCTCCCGAGTGGCGTAACGGTCTAAGGCACTAGAGGCGTCACTACAGACCCGGGTTCAATCCCAGGCTGTGTCACAGCCGGCTGTGACTGGGAGACCCATGAGGCAGTGCAAAATTGTCCGGGTTAGGGGAGGGTTTGGCCGGCTGTGTGACTGCTATGGGTTTGTAGTGACTGCTATGCCACTCGTGCTCTAGTGACTCCTTGTGGTGGGCCGGGCACATGCATGCTGATTTCGTTCGCCAGTTGTACGATGTTTCCTCTGACACATTGGTGCGGCTGGCTACCTGGTTAAGCAAGCAATGTGTTAAGAAGCAGTGTGGCTTGGCAGGGTCGTGTTTCGGAGGATGCATGGCTCTCGAACTTTGCCTCTCCCGAGTCCGTACGTGAGTTGCAGAGATGGGACAAGACTGTAACTACCAATTGGATATCACGAAAAAGGGGTAAAAATAAAAACTTCATCAAAACTAAGTCCAGAAATTTGGGCACTTTTCTCACTGTTTTGGTGTTTAAATCATAGTGTCAAAAGGTGGAATTTTATGTGTTTTATGATTTATGATGACTTACTCTTGAGACTCTTGCATTCAACAACTTCAGACTGCAAGAATCCTCCAATGCCGAAGCGGTTGGTTGCAGCCACACGGAACACGTACTCAGTTCCCTCAGACAATCTGGTGAACTTGAATGTGGGTCTTGTGACAGATTCGGACACTGGTAGCCATCCGGGGCGGTGAGCGTCACGCTGCTCAACAACATAGCCACTGACGTTGGCGCCGCCATCCTTCTCTGGTGGCTCCCAGCTGACCGTTACCGATGTGGCATCAACAGCATCAACTGTGATTGGTCCAATAGGTATTCCAGGTTTATCTAGATAGAAATAAGCAGACAGTTAGTACTTCGAATTTTTCAATACATGACAAAGTAACAAAAACATAAGAACGCACAAACACAAGTATGGAAGCTTACCAAGAACACACACTTACCAAGAATGATAACTTTGAGTATCTCTGTTGCAGTTCCAATTGAATTCTTCACTTGAAGAGTGTAGCTACCAGTGTCATCAATGGTTGTCTCACGCACAGTTAGTTTGGTGTATTTTCCATTAGACTCAATCTTAACGCGGTCAAGACTATCCTTCATCTTAGCACCATTGAAGGACCAGCTGCAAACTGGAGCAGGTTGGGCTTTTATAGGAATATTGATGTTGATTGGTTTGCCGGCTGGCACATGGACAATCTTCTGTGGAATGCCGGTCAGATCAATATAGGGCGCCACTGTAAAAGGAAAGATGTTTTTTGAAAATTAGAACATCTCGAAGATGTATCAAACCTTTCATATTTTAAATAGATTAACTGCCATGTGTATCAGATAAGATTCAGAATATAACATACGTAGTTGTTCCTGAATGACCACAGATCCTGTAATCTCCCTAGGCTCGCTGACTCCTCTGCTGTTTGTAGCTCTGATTCTGAAGAGATAAGTCTCCTTCTCAGTCAGGCCAGTGACGGTATGCTGGGACATGGACTGTTTAACGGTGGCCACTGCACTCCATCTGTCTGATCCAACGATGTTAGCTTCAATGACGTAGCCCGTCAGTCTGCTTCCACCATCGTGAAGAGGTCTTTCCCAGTTCAGGATTGCTGAGGTCTTGCCGATATCCACAATGTGCAGATCCTGAGGAAGGCTGGGAACTTCACAGACCAACACTGATTCAGGGATTTCACATGGTTCTCCTACACCGTATATGTTCTCTGGTAACACTCTGAAGAAGTAGTGTACTGATTCCTCCAGGCCAGTGATTCTGAACAAGGTCTTCCTGCATTCTGTTGTAACGGTCTTGTAGGATTTCATTGAAGCTTCACGTTTCTCAATGATGTAGTTGTTCACAGGGGCTCCACCATCAATACTTGGTACATCCCATGTGATAACAACAGACTCCTTTGTGTAGTCTTTGACTCTAACTGAACCGGGTGGTCCAGGAGTATCTGGGAAATACAAAGGATTAACTGATTGTTCACAGCACAGAGATCATATAATTCACTTTTCTTTAAATAATTATATGGTTTACAGATAGTTCTTAATCATTTAACCATCTTAAGTATAACAACGTAACCGCATAACATACCATAAACTTTGACGAGAATGGTTGCTGACTTCTTGCCAGATGGATTTTCAGCCTCAATGGTGTATTTGCCAGAATCGTAACGATGGACCTTCTCAACGATCAGCTGAGTGTAACTGTCAGTTGTATCAATGAACCCACGGCTCTGCAGGTCAATGCCAGGTTTCCTCCAGGTCAATACTGGTGCAGGTCTTCCAGTCACATTGACAAACAGCCTCAGAGTGTTACCAGCTCTCAGACACACAGTCTTCTTCAGATCATCAGGAAGATCAAGATCAGGGATTGCTGTTGGGACCAAAATGACAGCATGTTAACAACATATGTATAAAAACTGTAAAAGTGTAAAAGAGTGGCTGGGATTCAATTTAGACATTGGTATAAACGGCAGTTGTACCAAGTTACCATTTACATTACTAATGCTGCCATTGGGAAGCATTGACAGTAAAAGCATAAAAACAAACGTACAAAGTTTCTCAACAGGCTCAATTTCCACACTTGGTTCGCTGAATTCCCCAGTGCCATTACTATTGACTCCTGCGACGCGGAAGCTGTACTTCTTGTTGCTTTGAAGTCCAGCGGCAACAAACAAATTGGTCTTCAGAGTCTTCTGAGTGGCCCTGTACCACTGCTCGGTTCCTTCCTCAAGCACCTCCACCACGTAGCCAACAACATCAGCACCACCATCATACATTGGTCTGGTCCATTGCAAGCTAATGCTATGCTTGGTGGAATCTATCACACGTGGAATTGAAGGAGGGGCTGGAGTGTCTGGAATCGGTAAAGACAAAATACAGTTTGGGTTATTCAACAGCAGTAGTTTTTCAGTGTTTCAAAAGTCAACCATAAGTCAACTTTTAGAAACAAAAACGGTAAGATTATAAAGATGGACCTCATCTGTATAACAAAGGGGTATGGTTACTAAAATCTAAGACAATGACTGTTTGATCGCTTACATGTTGGCTCTCTACAGTAGGCATACTGAGAGGCTTCACTGGGCTGGCTGTTTCCAGCTGTGTTCACGGCTGTAACACGGAACTGGTAATCACTGCCTTCCAGCAGACCAGAGATCTTCAGGCGGATGTCGTAGATGGTAAAGGTCTTATTGACCCTGGTCCATCTGGAGCTGCTCTTTTCACGTTTGTCCACCAGGTAATTCTTGATCTCACTTCCACCATCACTCTCAGGTTTCATCCATTCAAGGATGACGTGCTCTTTTCCTACAGCCGTGACTTCTGGTGCTCCAGGTTGTGATGGGACAGCTGCAATGATATAGGAAAACAAATGTTTAATAAGTGTTTGCTTTAGAATCAGACTAAAATTGTTTTGAATCTACTAAAATGAGATGGCCACTGGATGCACACTTACTGTATGCGTTTCTGGCGATGACAGGCTCGGACTCCAAGGGCACACCAGGTCCGAACTTGTTGACTCCTCTGGCACGGAAGACGTACTCGTTGTTCTTAATCAGTTTGGAGCTGACACAGGACAGAGTCTTGCACTCAGTCTCCATGATTACCCAGTTGAGTCTGCTGGTCTCACGCCTATCAACAATGTAATGAGTAACCAGATCTCCACCATCCTCCAGAGGGATCTTCCAAGACACAGTGCACTTCTCCTCTGTCACCCTGGTGATTGTGATCTTGTCCTCAGGAGGCCCTGGTGTATCTGGAAATACAGAGTGAAACATACAAATGTGTTATTATGGTAATAGTCAGTGTAAGAAAACATTTTGTTGAACTCCAATTTGTTTCCATGTTCTTACCGAGTACTTTAACATTGACAGCCACTGTCTTGGTTCCACTGGCGTTCTTCGCGGTCAGAACATATCTTCCAGTGTCATTTCTGTTGCAGGACTTAATGATGGCCATGGCTCTTGAACTGGTGTATGTCAGGGAGTATTTCTCTCCCAGCTCCAGGACCTTGTCACCCTTGGCCCACCATACTATGGGTTCGGGTTTACCACCAACTACACCATCAAGGACCAGGTCTGACCCAGCCCGGATAGTGACGTGCTCTCCAACAAGAGAGCTGTCAAGTTCAGCCTTGGGAGGAGCTATAGACAAAAATAAAATATAAATCATAAAAAATAAATGTGGTGAAATGTAAGTTTATCTACGAGTAAACGTAACAGTCACTTAACAGTATCTAACAGTAACTTACTGTATTCATCCCTGCAGGTGATCGGTCCTGTTGTTTCAGATGGTGCACTGTGAACTCCGGCTCCATTTCTGGCAATGACACGGAATTCAAAGATTTCTCCTTCACCCAGTCCTCCAACTGTGAAGTGAGTCTCCGTGATGGTGGTGTAGTTACACTTCAACCAGTGGGCATCATCCCACTCATCATCACTCCATGGCTTGCGCTCCACGACGTATCCGACAATCTTGCTGCCACCATCATTGAATGGTATACGCCATGCAATAGTTGCTGAGGACCTTGTGACATCAGTCACCTCTGGTTTACCAGGAGGATCTACATGGAAACAGAATAAGAATGTACAATCAGCAGAAAGGTCAAATGTCAACATGGATCAAAGAGACTCAAAATATTTCGAAAAATGTCCTTTGAATGTTGCACTTACCGACTGGGTTCAAAGCCACTACTGGTCTTGAGGCCTCACTGGCTTTGCTGAGACCAGAAATATTCATAGCATAAACTCTGAACTGGTACTCCAGGCCCTCAATGAGACTGGAGACTTTGAATTGGGTATCCAGGCATGGGAGCTTGTTCTCCCTGACCCAAAGAATTGTGTTTCTCTCCTTCTTCTCTATCCAGTATCCAGTCACCTTGCTGCCGCCATCAGCATATGGCAGATCCCACTTGATCCCAATAGCAGTAGCAGATACTGTCACCACATCTGGGCGAGTTGGTGGACTTGGTGGAACTGATATTGAGAATAAGATAAAAACAATTCATCATTAGTATATTTTTCAAACTATTACAGCAAATGTAAATTGATTTAACACATGTAGGTACATAGAACTTACCGAATGGATGCTCAATGACAACAGCTGAGGATTCGATGGACTTGCTCACCCCATACTTGCTCTCAGCAGAGACACGGAAGGTGTACTCCATGTATTTGGTCAGATGGCTGACTTTGATCGTGGTGCGTTTACAACTTGAGTTCACCACTTGCCAGGATGTAGATCCAGATTCACGTTTCTCAATGATGTAGTTGTCTATATCCGTTCCACCGTCATCCTCTGGTGCTGTCCAAGCCAATGAACAGCCTTCTGATGACACTGCAGAGATTTCAATGGGTCCTACTGGTGGAGTGGGTCTTCCAACAACATTGACAGTAACAGCAAATGTCTTTGCTCCGGCGGCATTGTCCAGAGTGAGGTAGTATTTTCCACTGTCTGCTCTCTTGCTGTCTTTTACCACCAGGATGGTCTTTTCTGTGGTAGTCTTGATGATCAATCTATCAGTCTCTTTTAGCTTCATCTCCTCCAGTTTCCAGGTGGCCTTTGGAGCTGGTCTGCCACTGATGGGGATATCAATGGTGAATGCATCGTGAGTCTTGCATGTGATGAGCTGGTTGGTTATGCCACTGAGATCTGCTGTGGGCTCAATCTTAGGCTCCTTGATGACAACGGATGCTAAGGCATCTCTTGGGACACTGATACCAGCCTCATTGATAGCCTTGATGCGGAAGTCATATTCTGTGTTCTCAATCAAGCCCTCAATGACTAACTTCAGGAGTTTGGTTTGACCGCCAACAACCCAGCGATCAGAGCCCTTTGCTTTGGCTTCAGCAATGTAACCTGTGATGCGGCTGCCACCGTCGTGTTCAGGTTTCAGCCAGGCCAAGATAGCAGTGGAATTAGTAGTGTCAATGACGTCAAGACTCTTGGGTGGAGCAGGCACCTCAGTTGCAGTAATTGGTTCAGTCATCTCACAGGGTTCTCCCCTGCCATACATATTTTCAGCGATGACTCTGAACAGGTAAGGCACACCTATGCCTAGGTTGGTCATTCTGATCATTTGACGTGAGGACTTTTCGCTGACTGACTTCCAGCTGAGACGACTAGCCTCACGCTTTTCTACGATGTAGTGCTGAATGCGGGCTCCGCCGTCGTTGGTTGGAGCATCCCACAGCATTGTCAGAGCTCCTCTGGTCACATCCTTGAAGCTGATAGCTCCTGGAGGTCCAGGTGTATCAAGCACCTTCACGGTAAATGTGATAGATTTGCGGCCACCGTTGTTCTCAAGAGATAAGGTATATTTTCCAGAGTCATATCTGGTACAGCTCTCAATGGTCAAGGTACTGTATGTGTCAGTTGTGTTGACATCTGCCATAACACCAAGTTCTCCACCTGCCTTGGTCCATGTAGCCAGCGGAGCTGGTTTACCACAGAAGGCAATATGAAGAGTGACGGTGGCACCGTTCTTCACAACGTGTGTCTGTTTGAAGTCTGCATCAAGGGTGATTTCTGGTGACGTCAGTCTATCAACAGCTTGCACAGGATTAGGAACTACACATGCTTCTCCTTTTCCAGACCCATTCACTGCACGAACACGGAACCTATATTCCTCACCAGCCATTAAACCTTTAGCGGTGTATGTGGTGTTGATGCAAGTTGTTCTATTGACTTGGTGCCATTCATTAAGGCTTGCCTTGCACATCTCAATGACGTAGCCAATGATCTCCATTCCACCATCAAACACAGGCTTGATCCATTCCAGGGTGACAGATGACTTTGTGGAGTCGGTGACCTTCACCAGTGAAGGAGCACTTGGTGCGCTTGTTGGCTCCCTGCACTTGAAGAGTCTTGATGTGCTGCTTGCTGGTCCGATTCCGGCACCATTTTCAGCCATGACACGGAATTCATATTCATTACCTTCGGTCAGGTGTGTCACTCTGTGTCTGAGCTCAGTGATTGGCCTCTTGGATGAAACCTTCACCCATTGCAAACTCTTCTTCTCACGTCTCTCCAGGATGTAGTGCTTTATCTCATTTCCACCATCTGATCTGGGTCTTGTCCAGCCTATTGTGATGGTGTCTCCAGTCACATTTGTGGCGTCTGGTGTTCCTGGGGATTCTGGAACGGCTGTGAAACAAAACAACATTTGTTTGTGTTAGTTAAACATAATTGAAGTTAATAACAAATAAGTATACATGTCAGTGATCACTTTAGACGTTGTTGGTTGGTGGGACTTACTGAATTGCATCTGTGCAATGAATGAATCAGAGTCAAGAGGACGTCCAACTCCGAACTTGTTGACAGCAGAGATACGGAACTGGTACTCGTTGCCCTTGATCAGCTTGGTGGCGTTGAATGAACAAGCTTCACACTTGCTTGTCACCATTGCCCAGGAGATCCTAGATGTTTCTCTCTTCTCCACCGTATAATAGAGGATTGCAGCACATCCATCGTTCTCTGGCGGGTTCCACCAGACAGTTGCCTTTTCTGCAGTGATACCAGTGAAACGCACTGGTCCCTCAGGTGGTCCAGGAGTATCTGAAGAAAGTATACATTGCTAATGGTTAAGCATGAATCCATTCACTTAAATCATTTCCATCACAATTTCAGAGACAATAAAGAATGTAACAATCTACTGTATCTATAAACCAACCTGAGACTCTGATGTTGACACTCTCTGTCTTTGTTCCAGAGCTGTTCTTGGCTTCCACCATGTACACTCCGCGGTGGTCGCGATCAGCATCTCTGATGAAAAGGCTGCTGGAGCCGATGTTAGTTGTGATATCAATCAACATCTTCTTGTCGACCTCTTTACCGTTCTTGTACCATATGACCTGAGGCACTGGTCGTCCAGTGATACTGCAGTTCAGTTTGATGTTTTCACCAGCCTTGTACACAAGAGCAGTATCAGCACTGAACTCAATGTCGGGAGAAACTAAACAGAGAAAGACACAAAAACATACAATTAATGCTACATTTAATCACATAGAGACAAACTTAGACAGATTGTATAATGTACAGTATAATGTATATTTAATATAATGTATAATTACCACTTTCATCTTTGGTCATGACATAGCCAGAGGACTGCGAGGGTGGACTGACTGTGCCGACAGCATTTCTGGCAATCACTCTGAATTCATAGCGATCACCAGCAGAAAGTCCGGTGATGGTGAATTGCAAATCACTAATGTCTGTGAAGTTGCATCTCAACCATTTGCCTCTGCCCTGGCGTCGCTCCACACTGTACGCCACAATCTTAAATCCCCCATCTTTCTTGGGTGTATCCCATTTAAGTGTGACGGTGTCTCTTGTGACATCAATGACGTTAGGAGTACCAGGTGGATCTAAGGGGGAAGTGAAAGGTCAGGTTGCTAAATGTGTAAAGTGTTTATTCATAAAGTTAGCACATTCATGATAGCACACTGTTCATTGTGGAAAAAATAACAAGGTAACACTTTACTATAGCCCCTATTATGTATGCATTCATAAAGCCTCTATAACAGCTACATTATAACATCTGTCATAGACAGTCATAAACATTGTGTACTCACCAACTGGGGAGATTGCAAGGGCATGTTTGCTCTGTTCACTGACAGGACTCAGGCCAGCATTATTCTCTGCATAGACTCTGAAGGAATACTCCAGTCCTTCAATCAGCTGAATGATTCTGAAGTCACGGGCAGATATTATGCTGGAATTGACCTTGGTCCACAGAAGGCTGTTTCTGTCCTTCTTTTCAACATGGTAGCCAGTGATTGGTGAGCCACCATCAAAGCTGGGTGCTTCCCATTGGATAGTCATGCCATCACTGGTAATGTTGTACGTGACTGGTTTTCCTGGTGCACCTGGTGGCATGTACTGGTGTTGGGCGATCACGTCTGGTGAATTCAAAGGATCGCTCACTCCATATTTGTTCTCTGCACGCACTCTAAACTGGTACTCTGTGCCCTTGACAAGGTTGGGTATCTTGAACGTTGTCCTCACCACACTAGAGCAAACCATTTTCCAGTTAGCCTGGGCCGTCTCTCGTTTCTCCACACTGTAGCAAGTGATGTCTCCACCTCCATTGTCCTGTGGTTCATCCCAAGATATAATAATGCCCTGTGCTTTGATCTCATCGAATCGGACCGGTCCAACTGGCACAGAGGGGGGTCCGAGAGTGATCACATTGATATCAAAGAAGTTCTTGATAAGCTTGTTGTCGAGAACCAATGTGTATAGGCCTGCATTCTCTTTCTTTGCACTTCTGACTGTTATAGACACTTTGTTGTCTGTTTCACGGAAGCGAATCTGTTCACTTTCCTTCAAGGGAAGGTTTTCCTTCATCCATCCAACGGATGGCTTTGGTTTACCCTTGAATGGCATCTCAATATGGATGTTTTGACCGACGCGAACAAAGAGTTCGCCATTTGGATAATCTATCATGTTGGCCTCAGGTGGAATAATAAACTCCTTTACAGTTATGGGCCCAATCTGAGAGAAATCACTGTTGCCATTCTCATTCTTAGAAAACACTCTAAAGTCTACAACAGAGTTTTCCTTCAGGTTTTTAACTTCACATGTGCAACGTTTGCATGTTGTAGCAACGGTCCAGGTTTCGTCCTCTTTAGTTTTTGTCTCAATGACATAGTCTGAAATGTAGCTACCACCATCATGGTCGGGTTTGGTCCAGTGAAGAGTCACTGATGTCTTAGTAGCGTCTGTCATGACCAGCTCTTTGACTGGTCCGGGGGTCTCAGTGGCCCTGACTGGCTCTGCAGTCTCACATGTATCACCAGTACCATGCTCATTCTCAGCAGACACTCTAAAGAAGTATGCGATTTCATCCGACAGACCGTCAATCTTGTATGATGTGTTGGGGCACTCTGATGACACGACTGTATATGCTCTGTTGTTAGCGTCTTTCTTCTCCACAATGTAGTTGGTGATTGGGGAACCACCATCGATCAGAGGAGCTTCCCAGCTCAGGGTCAACTTGCCTCTGGTGACATTCTTGATGATCAGTTTCTGGCAAATGGATGGGGTGTCAAGAACCTTGACAGACACAGTGATGAACTTGGACTCTCCAACACCATTCTCAATCTCCAGGTAGTATTTGCCGCAGTCATCGCGGGTGACCTTTGGAATGACAAGAACTGTTGTACGTTCTGTGCTGGTGATAGTGTATCTTGCATCACTGGCCATGTTCTTGTCATGTCTTCTCCATGTGCAGTTTGGTGCAGGTCTGCCCTTCAGAGGAATAAACACCTCAATATCCCTTCCTGCCTTGGCAGTGTATTGAGTTGTCATGGGAACATCCAAATTGAGATCGGCTTCCTCTGTTAGACGGATAGGGAAACATAGAAAAATAGGTAAGAGATTTGTTACTATTGCAATAAGTAATACAATGTTGTGAATATTTTATTACGAACCAAGAATATCCTTGGATTGAACAGGCTGGTACATCTCGATTGGTTGACTGGGTCCCAGACAGTTGACTGCAGCGACACGGAAGAAGTAATAGGTTCCTGGTTTCAGGTGATTCACAACATACTCTGTTGTCCTCACTTCTCCATTGTGGCTGATGACAGCCCATTCCCTTTCTTCAGAGTTCATCTGCTCAACAATGTAGCTGGTAATCTCGCTGCCACCATCATACACTGGCGCCACCCAGCCCAGGGTGATGGATGTTTTGGTGGAGTCGACTACTCTGAGTTTGGTTGGTTCACCTGGTAGGTCTAGAATTATGAAAAAATTGTCAAATGCAAGAGAAATGAAATGAACAAGTAGTAGAGGAAACATGAAACTTTCTATGTTCTGACTTTAAGTTGCTCAGGATAAGAGCAATAACAAAAATGCATATGTAAGTATTGCAATGAGGAGAATCACTTACCAACTGCGTCAGCAGCTTTGAAGAGGTCAGACTCTTTGGAGTACGGACCAGTTCCAGCCTTGTTAACGGCACATACACG
The DNA here is from genome assembly GCF_029448725.1 of Salvelinus fontinalis. Classification (NCBI taxonomy): domain Eukaryota; kingdom Metazoa; phylum Chordata; class Actinopteri; order Salmoniformes; family Salmonidae; genus Salvelinus; species Salvelinus fontinalis. Next base: position 25,903,434 of record NC_074683.1, on the reverse strand, counting down.
ATACTGATAGTCCTTTCCAGTGAGCAGGTTGCTGACTTTCTGTCTTGTATCACGAATGGTGTCTTTGATAACCTTGAACCAACGCAAGCTTGTCTTCTCTCGTTTTTCCAGGTAATATCCATCTATGTCACTTCCGCCATCAATTCCAGGTCTTTCCCATACCACCGTCATTGAAGAGTGTGTGATCATGGTTACTTGAGGCTTGGAAGGTTGACTTGGAGGAACTGCAAAAGAATATAAGCATGTTGGGACCATAATACAATATGTTCAGGTAGCTGGACAGATGTTGTTTGTTTTATCCTTACCAAATGCATTTTTTGCCTCTACGGGTTCAGATTCCAGTGGGTCTCCAACTCCATATTTGTTAACACCCCGGACACGGAAGATGTACTCATTGCCTTTGATCAGTCTTGGGACATTCACGATACATTCTGCCCAATTCTCAGAGATAATGGACCATTGAATTCTGCTGGCCTCCCGTTTCTCCACAATGTAGTGGGTAACCATTGCACCACCCTCATCCTCAGGAGGACCCCACATGATGGTGATACTGTTAGCAGTGACCTTCTTGAGCTGAATCTCGCCAGGTGGTGGTCCAGGTTTATCTAATAATGACAGAACATTAGACATTTATTTTCTCACTTTGCTCAATCGCGCATTACTTGTTTTGGTTATTTCATATTCCATATGGTTTTCCATATGGTTTTCAATACCACCTCTGGAATGCACTCACAGACCACCTGAAGCCAACAGACTCTTGGCTCCTTTAATAATAAAGTGTAAGTTTCCCTGTCTAGATGTGTGCTGTTTTTATTTATTTTAATGCATTCACTGCACATTATAAATTCAATGTAGTATTATTAAATATAGGTACCAAAATAAAAAGGATAAGGAGCAATACACACCAAGAATTTGTACTCTGACGTAGGCATATGCTGAGCCCAAAGAGTTCTTCAGTCTCATCTCATATGTTCCGGAGTTGAGACGTGTGGTATCTCTGATGATAAGAGTGGAACTATCAGCAGCGTTGTTCTGTACCAGCTGAGCCTGGGCCCTGGGGTCAAGTTCCTTTCCGTCCTTGTACCACTCAATTGTAGGAGCTGGTTTGGCAATGATTCCAAATCTAAGCTCGACAGTGGTTCCAGCTTTGTGTTTCACAACCTCGCGATATTCATCAGGAATTTCAATCTCAGGGGCACCTATGAGATAACACATAAGAGACATTACATTAATTAATAGTTAAATTAATTGTTAAATTCCTACTTTTATCATATTTGGAACCTAACCCACCATATGTATCCACGCAAGTTGCAGGGCCTGCAATGATGGATGGATTGCTAACTGATCCAACTGCATTCTTTGCCATGACTCTGAATTCATAGGTCTCATCCTGAGTAAGTCCTGTCACAGTATAATGTGTTTCGGAAACGTTGGTCAAGTTGGCCTTCGTCCATCTGTCTTTCTCGCCCTCTTTCTTCTCAATCAGGTATCCTGTGATCTTGCTACCGCCATCATAATTGGGCTTCTGCCATGCGATGCTGATGGAAGTCTTCGTGATGTCAGTGATCCTGACATTGGTTGGAGCCTCTGCAAAAAATAGATGTGGAGGTTCAGATACAGTAGATGATTTGTAAAGTTTAGAGGTCACACAAAGGTATTCAATCACAAAACGAGAGTAACCAAGTCGACTTACCGCAAGCATCAATTGCAAGTACTGCGTCTGAGATCTTGCTGAGTGGACTGCATCCAGCTGCATTTTCTGCAACGATCCTGAACTCATAGATGAGGCCGGCAGCAATGTTTGGCACCTTGTAGTGTGTGGCACGGATAACAGTCTTGTTAACCTTCTGCCAACAGATGCTGTTTCTATCCTTTATCTCGAGGTGGTATCCAAAAACATGGCTTCCTCCGTTGGAGGCTGGCTCCTTCCAGGCTACAGTGATGCTCTCTCTGGTTACAGATGTAACCGTAGGAGCTGAAGGAGCTACAGGGACAGCTAAAATGAAAGAAAATAACATTTAGTATATATATTTTCTTTTTCTTTTACATATGCACATCTATATATGAAGTACAAACAAAATATTCAATAATAGAGTAGTATAAATCTCACTGTAGGGCAGATCCACTCTGACGGTTGGAGAGTCGATGTGCTCACTGATGCCGTAGCGATTCTCAGCCCTGATTCTGAACTGGTACTCTAGTCCTGTTGTAAGCTTCATGATTTTCATGGTGCATCTTGCGACAGCCGAGGAGACCTCAGTCCAGTTGGCGTTGGTTGTTTCACGTTTGAGGATTATGTAATTTGAAATGACGCTTCCACCGTCATAACGAGGAGGAGACCACTTCAGACTCACACTGTCCTCTGTCACGTCAGTCATTTCCACAGGACCAACTGGGGCGCTTGGTCTATCCAGCACCACAATGTTAACGAAAGACTTGGTGGTTCCACTTGTGTTGGAGGCACAGATGTCATACCTTCCTGAATCAATAGCAATGCTCTCACGGAGAGTAATGATGAGGTATTCAGGGGTTACTTCAGAGTTGAATCTTGTAGTTGACTTCAGTGCAACATCGTCCTTCGAAAGAGAAACCTTTGGCATAGGTCTACCAGTAAGTGGGATCTCACATTTCAGGTTTGATCCTGCTCTGACGTAGACTGTATTGTGAGGGAACTTCTTCATGTTGATCTCAGGAGGGTCTGTTGAAAGAATATGGAGAATTATTAAGACAAAGGAATAATTATTAGATATCAAATCAAAATGCAATACTGTAAGAAAATGTTAGTTTTTTTAACCAGCTTTACACACATAATATAGTACTACCTTGGATTATGCTCAGCAATTCTCTACCCTTATTCATTTGTGATTTTTTATTTAACTAGGCAAGTCAGTGAAGAACAAATTCTTCTTTACAATGACGGCCTAGGAACAGTGGGTTAACTGCCTTGTTCAGGGGCAGAACAGCAGATGTTTACCTTGTCAGCTTGGGGATTCGATCTGGCAACCTTTCAGTTACTGGCCCATGCTCTAACCACTAGGCTACATGCCGCCCCAAATATAATATATAAATGTAGGACTGGGGAAAAACTTACCATGCTGGTCTTTAACTGTTACAGGCAGAATCATGTCTTTAGCGTCACTGAATCCAGCATGGTTTTCAGCACGAACTCTGAAGAAGTATTCAGCATTTTGCGTCAGGCCATAGACCACCAAGTGGGTGAACTTGGTGACACCAACTTTCACCCATTTATCCTGACCCTTCTCAAGAGCATCGATTTGGTAACTGGTGATTCTGCTACCTCCGTCTTGCTCAGGCTTGCCCCATGCAAGTGAAACACTTTCCTTGGTTATATCGCTGACTCCAAGTGATGCTGGTGGACTGGGTTTTTCTGAAATCAACAAACATGGAGATTTTAATAACACCATATGATAAAAAAACATGTTAAATTAACCTTTTGTTTTAGATTTTCAATTTTAGTATACCTGTAATCTTTGCTCCATCTTTGGTCTCAGCTGATAAGCCAACTCCATATTCATTTTCACCAGAGACTCTGAAGTAGTACACTCCTCCCTCCACCAGGTCTGTCACTTTGTAGGTCAGACGAGGGCAGGTATCTGTGAGTCTGGTCCATCCCTTTTTGCTTGCCTCACGAATATCAACAAGGTAGTTCTTTACAGCAGCGCCACCTTCATTATCTGGAGTATCCCATGTAACTGTTGCAGAGCTCTTCGTGACATCCTTGACCCCAACATGAGATGGTGGCCCAGGAGAGTCAAGAACCCTGACATTTAATGTGCATGCGACTTTTCCAGCTATATTTTGGAGAGTCACAATATATTTTCCAGAGTCATCTCTTGTTGCTTGTTCCACTGTAATAGACGTGAATGTGTCAGTGGTATCAATACTGGCCCTCACTCTCAGATCAACAGCAGCCTTGGTCCACATAACATTAGGGACAGGCTTGCCCCTGAATGGCACAGTTAGGGTGAATGAACTGCCATCCTTTACAATGAGTGTCTTTCGCATCTCATTGCTGATATCAAATACTGGTTCCTCTTCTCTCTCTTTAGCCACCTGTGGATCCGTAGGGGGGCTTGGCTCACTGAGACCAATCTTGTTGATAGATTTGACAACGAATAGATATTCTGCTCCAGAAGTTAATCCAACGACGGTGAATTCAGTGTTTTTTGTGTTTGAAACACCGACACACCAGTCATCATCATATTCGTCTGTTCTCCTGTATTCAACACAGTATCCTGTCACAGGAGCACCACCATCGAACAATGGCTTATTCCATGAAAGAGTAACAGTAGTCTTAGTTGAGTCAATAACTTTCGGTTTAGGTGGTGGAGATGGCAGGAATTGGGGATCCTCCGCCTTTGTTAGTTCGGTAGGAATACTTGGGAGACTCAAGCCTGCAGCATTTTCTGCATAGACTCTGTACTCATATTCAGCACCCTCACGGAGATTGGATGCCTTGACTCTGAGGTCATACACAGGCTTTTTGTTCACGCGTACCCAGCGCAATCCAATTTTCTCTCGTTTCTCAATAACATAGCCATAAATGCTGCTTCCTCCATCGGATTCAGGTCTTTCCCAGCAGATTGTCATTGCATCACTTGTGATACTGGTGATTTCAACATATGTTGGTGCTGCAGGGACAGTGTATGCATTCTTGGCTCTGGTGGGCTCACTCTCTAGGGCTTCACCGTCTCCATATTTGTTCACTCCCCTTACTCTGAAGATGTATTCATTTCCTTTAAGCAGTTTGGTGACTTTACATGTTGAAGCCTTCATATCTCCATATACTAAAGTCCAGGCGAGACGGCTGGTTTCACGTTTCTCAACGATGTAGTGCATGATTTCTGCACCACCATTTTCTTGAGGTGGTCCCCAGGTCAAAGTGCACTTCTCGGCTGTCAGACCAGTGACTGCCAATGGTCCAGAGGATGGTCCAGGACGGTCAAGGACCTTACAGTTTACAGCCAAGGACCTTGTACCAGCAACGTTCTGTAGAGTTACAATGTACTGTCCAGTGTCTCTTCTGATAGTGTCTCTGACTATCAATGTGGTGGTGCTGTGTGTTGAAGTAATCTCCACTCTTGCCTTGGCATCAATTTCTTTACCATCCTTTGTCCATGCAATGACTGGACGTGGGCGTCCAGAAATATCTGCATCAATTCTCAAAATATCTCCAGCTTTGACAACTACTAATTTCCTAAACCTGTCTTCCAACTCAATGCGAGGTGAATCCACCTCATCCTTGACTGTGATGGCACCTGTGCCCAGTGATGGCTCACTGAGTAATCCAGCTGCATTCTTTGCAATAACATGGAAGTCATATTGTACATCCTCCGTAAGGCCTGTAATGTCAAAGTATGTGTCCTGGAGATTGGCAAAATTGCATTTCAGCCAACGCCCATCTGGAAGCTCCCTGCGTTCAACAATGTAGCCAGTCAGCTTGGCTCCACCGTCATGCTTTGGCGCCTGCCAAGTAATGGAAACTGAAGTTCTTGTGATGTCAATGACCTCAAGGTTAACAGGTGGATCACAAGGATCTCTTGCAGCTACAGGCTCAGATGCTTTGGTGCAAGGTCCAATTCCAGCAACATTCTGAGCATAAACACGGAACTCATACAGCAAGCCTTCCTCAATGCCAACCACTTTGAATTCTGTTTCAGCAATGAGACCTCTGTTGATCTTTGTCCAGAGAATACTGCTATGGTCTTTCATTTCCAGGTGATAACCGATGACTGGACTTCCACCGTCACTGGCTGGTTTACCCCATGCAACCAATATGCCAGACTTTGTAGCACGGGCAACATGGAGGGAAGTGGGAAGGCCAGGTGTCTCAAAGGGGTACTGTGCAACAATTGGCGCGGAGTCCACGGCATGGCTCTTGCCATAGCGGTTTTCAGCTGCAATACGGAACTGATATTCAGTGCCTTGTGTCAAGCGGGTAACTTTAATTGATGTTCTGGCAACTGTGGCTGAAACAATCTGCCATGTTGTAGTGGTGGTATCTCTCTTCTCCACAACATAGTTGTTGATTTGACATCCTCCATCATAGAGTGGGGCGTCCCAAGACAGTGAAATATTGTCAGCACTTACTTCATCTACTTTGATTGCAGTTGGTGTGCCAGGTTTATCCAAAATGATAACAGCTATGGTGGCTGATTTCTTGCCAACTGCATTGGTTAAAGTGATCTCATACTTCCCGAAGTCCTCCCTGGTTGCATCTTTGATTGTAATTTTCGATGAATTCTTAGCTGCTAGAACATTCACCCTGGTTGTCTGCTTCAATACAGCTCCATCTTTTTTCCATGCAACCTCAGGTTCAGGTCTGCCTCTGAATGGAACATCAATCTTTAGATCGTCTCCTGCCTTGACACTGTATGTGTTGAACATCAGATCGATGATAGGTTCGATTGTAATGTCCTTTACTACGACAGGATCTGCCAGTGGCTTAGGTTCACTCTTGCCTTTGTCATTGACAGCAGTAATCCTAAATGCATATTCCTCTCCAGTTGTGAGTCCACCAATAGTTGCTTCCAATGCTTTGATCTCAGTGCATACAGTCCATTTCTCATCACACTTGGTTTGCATTTCTACTGTGTAGCTTGTGATTTTACTACCACCATCATGATCAGGCTTTTCCCATGCGAGACTCACACTGTCGCGAGTAACATCTACAACTGTAACTTTGCCTGGAGGCAAGGGGGATTGGGATACCTTGATTGGTTCTGTTGTTTCTGCTGGCAAACCCACACCAAGCTCATTGACAGCTTTGACGCGGAAATAGTAAATTCCACCCTCTGTAAGGTCATCAATCTTCATGGAATTTCTTACACAGTTATTTGAAACACTTGTAAATGCCAGTCTTGTAGTATCTCTCTTTTCCACAATGTAATGTGTGACCTTAGCTCCACCATCAATCATAGGAGGCTCCCAGGATAGTGATACAGAATCTCTCTTAATGTCCTTGACTTCAAAGTTCTCAGGGGCACTTGGTGAGTCCAACACTCTGACATTAATGAATGCCGATTTTTGACCGCTAAGGTTCTCAAGAGTCAACACATACTTGCCAGTGTCAAATCTGTTGACATTGTCGATGACAAGCATTGTGTAGGAGCTTGTGACCTCAATTTGGGTACGCTCAGTAAGAGGGCCGTCCATCTTGGACCACTTTACTTCAGGTTCAGGTCTTCCTTTGATTGTGACAAACAAACGCAGTGTTGCACTTGCTCGTACTTGGACCATTTTCCTAAGGTCTGAATCAAGTTCAATCTCAGGGGCCTCAATTCTTTCAGATGCAACAACAGACCCTGGAACATCAGCATGCTCACCAACTCCTTCAATGTTAATTGCACAGATGCGGAAATAGTACTCTGCATTTTCCCTCAGTTTTTTCACTGTGAAGTGTGTTGCTTGGACACCAGTTGATGGTGTACAGGTTATCCATTCATCACCCCCTTCTTCTCTCATCTCAACAACATATCCTTTGATGGCTGCTCCACCGTCATAGATGGGTCTTGCCCATGAGAGGGATACAGTTGTGCTTGAGTGGTCTGTCACCTTAGGGTTGTTAGGAGGACCAGGTGAATATGTGGCATCACAGGCTTTTATGTATTCTGTTGGTGCACTTGGTACTCCCACACCAGCAGCATTTTCAGCAGATACTCTGAACTCAAAGGAATGTCCCTCGGTGAGTCCGGTGCACCTGAACCTGATGTCATTAAGTCTTTTCTTGTTGCATTTGGTCCATCTAATTCCCTCTTTATCTCTTTTCTCCAGGACATAGCCATCAATGTCTGAGCCACCATTATCTTCTGGACGTTCCCATGTAAGGACCATTGAGTCCCTTGTAATAGCACTTGCTTCAGGTGTTGAGGGAGCGCTGGGTGCCACGAAAGGATTACGTGCAATAACTGGGTCTGATTCAAGAGGTTCACCAATGCCAAACTTATTCACTGCCGTAACTCTGAAGATGTACTCATTGCCAGGCAAGAGTTTAGTCACTTTGTAGCTGATAGCTTGGATTCTGGGTTCAACTACAGTCCATGACAGTCTGCTGGTTTCCCTCTTTTCAATGATATAATGAGAACAGCTGGCACCGCCATCATGCAATGGATGACTCCAGTGAAGATAGGCTTTCTCTGCAGTCACGCCAGTTATCTTCATTGGACCTTCGGGTGGACCAGGTCTATCAAGAACTTTCACATTGACGGGAATAGATTTTGTTCCACCAACGTTGCTAAGACTCAGGACAAAATGTCCACCATCTACTCTGATACATTCCTTGACTGTTAGAATAGTGCGTTGAATGGTGGTTTTGATCTCCATTCTTGGGGTAGTTTGGTCGATTTCTTTTCCATCTTTCAACCATGTGATTTCAGGGAGTGGTTTTCCCAAAATATCAGCATCAATAACAAATGTTTCACCAGCATGGATGACAATACAGTCCTTGAACTTGGGATCCATTGATGCTGTTGGTGCTTCAATTTCATCTTTAGCAGTAATTGCTCCAGTGCTTTCAGATGGATTACTGAAAATACCAGAAGCATTCTTTGCAATTACTCTAAATTCATACTCACACTCTTCAGTCAGACCTGAGATTGTAAATTGAGTCTCAATTACGTTTGTGAAGCTAGCCTTCATCCAACGGCCATCAGGCAGCTTCTTCCTTTCAACAACATAGCCTGTGATCAGGCTACCACCATCATAATGAGGCCTTGTCCACGACAGTGTAACGTGGTTCCTGGTAATATCAATAGCCTCAGGGGTACCAGGTGGATCACATGGGTCTCTGGCAACACAAACATCAGAAATCTTGCTCGGTGAACTCATGCCAGCAATGTTCTCAGCAAAGACCTTGAATTCATACTCAATGCCCTCTTCAAGTTCATTTGTTTTGAATCGACAGTCAGGAATGAGCAGTTTGTTCAACTTAGTCCAGAGAATGCTGTTCTTCTCTTTGCGTTCGAGGTGGTAACCAAGGACTGGACTGCCTCCATCACTGGTTGGTACTTTCCATTCAACAACCATGTTGTCCTTAGTTACTGATGACACAAATGGAGTACCAGGTGCAAGAGGTTCACTGAAAGGATATTGCACAACAACAGCTGCTGAGTCCAATGACGGACTCTTTCCATATCTGTTTTCTGCAAACACCCTAAACTGGTATTCAGTACCGGTTTTCAGCTTGGTAACTTTGATAGTTGTTCTTGCAACGGTTGCAGACACACAGTGCCATGCTACGGTTGTTGTGTCACGCTTTTCCACAATGTAATTGTTTATTTGACATCCTCCTGTGTATGCAGGTGATTCCCATGCAAGGTTTACATAATTGGAACTCACTTCCTCAATCTTTATAGGCCCTGTGACTGGGCCAGGTTTATCGAGGATGATCACTCCGATTTCTGCAACTTTTTCTCCTACAGTGTTGGTAGCTGTGATTTTGTACTTGCCAGAATCCACTCTAGTTGCCTCTTTTATAGCAAGGATTGTTGATGATGCTGTTCTTGAAACATTCAACCTGGTTGTTTCTTTAATTGCCTGTCCATCTTTTGTCCATACCACTTTTGGTGCTGGGCGTCCTCTCACTGGTATTTCCATCTTCAGATCTTCACCATGTTGGACACTAAAGGTGTTGAATGCCATTACAAAACTAGGTTCAATAGTCACATCTTTAGCTATGACAGGCACAGCTAATACCCTTGTGTCACTCTTTCCTTTGTCATTAAAGGCTGAAACTCTGAACTGGTATTCTTGACCTGCGGTTAGGCCTTCTACAGTTCCCTCACATGTCTTTGTGGTTGTGGATAGGATCCATTCTTCTAATCCTGCAGGCAGCATTTCTATGCAGTATCCCATTATCCTACTTCCACCGTCATGGTCTGGTTTTTCCCATGCCATCGAAGCGGTTGTCTTAGTCACCTCAGTCAACGTGACCTTTCCTACAGGCAGAGGGACTTCTGATGTCTTCACTGGCTCAGCTGTTTCTGCTGTCAGGCCTACACCATATTCATTCTCAGCCATAACTCTGAAGTAATAAATTACCCCCTCATTGAGATCTCCCACATGGAAACTGTTCCTTGTACACTTGTTTGAAATGTTGGAATAAGCTTTCCTGGTGGATTCACGCTTCTCAACAAAGTAATGCTTGACCCTCGCGCCTCCGTCAATGAGTGGGGGCTCCCAAACAAGGTTCACAGAGTTTTTCTTAATATCTTTCACTGTGAAGTTTACGGGTGCTCCTGGTGTATCAAGTACTTTGACAGAAACAAATGCGGACTTGGAACCACTGCTGTTTTCCAGGGTCAGAGTGTACTTTCCAGCATCATTTCTGTCACAGATATCTACTGACAGTTGAGTAAAATTGGCGCCTTTCTCAATTTGAACTTTGTTAGTCAATTCACCCTCATCCTTGGACCAGCTTATTTCTGGAGTAGGACGTCCTTTGAATGGAATATTGATCCTCATGGATCCTCCAGCACGCACAACGACTCCTTTCCTTAGCCATGAATCCAGCTCTATCTCTGGGGCAAACATTGCATCTACCGGTTTTACGGTTCCTAGAATTTCAGCAGGTTCACCAATACCCAATTTATTGATGGCACATACTTGCACCTTATATTCTTGATGCTCAGTAAGTTTGGTGATTTTGAAGGTAGTTGCATTCACTCCCGTTGGTGGAGTGCATAGGGTCCATTCATCCTCATCAGCTTTGCAGATCTCCACAGCATATCCCTGGATATCGACTCCACCATCGTAAATGGGTCTGCTCCATGCGAGTGTAATGGAGTTCTTGGAAGTATCAACCACATGTGCATTAGTGGGAGGGCCAGGCTCAAAGGTTGGATCACAGGCTTTGGTGTAAGGAGTTGGTTCAGTTGGTTGGCCGACTCCTGCAGCATTCTCAGCAGATAATCTGAATTCATATTCATGATCCTCTGTCAGGCCTGTCACTCTGAAGCGAAGGTCTGTGACTCTGCGTTTGTTGCATTTTGTCCATCTGATTCCAGCTCTATCTCTTTTCTCAACAATGTAACCAGCAATGTCACTTCCACCATCAACCTCTGGGCGAGTCCAGCACACAGTCATGGAATCCCTTGCGATATTGGCTATTTCCAATTCTTGAGGTGGTCCAGGAGTAACAAATTGATTTCTCATTAAAACTGGGGCTGATTCAAGAGGTTCACCAGTACCAAATTTGTTGACAGCCATAACACGGAAAATGTACTCATTTCCCATCAGAAGCTTTGTGACTTTGAACATTGTAGCTCCACAATCGCTAGCAACCACAGTCCATGCAAGACGGCTAGTCTCTCTCTTCTGAATGACGTAGTGGGAAATGCTGCTGCCACCGTCAGCTCTTGGAGGAAGCCAGGACAGTGAGCATTTCTCGCATGTGACATTGCTGACAGTGAGGGGTCCCTGAGAGGGCCCAGGTCTGTCCAGTACTCTCACATTGAACGTTACAGTTTTAGCTCCAGCAACATTAGTTAGAAGCAAAGTATATTGTCCTCCATCCACTCTGATAGCATCTTTGACAACAAGCTTTGCTTGGAAATCTGAATTCATAATCTCAGCCCTTGCTGAATTCTCCACTAATGCTTCACTCTTGAACCATTGAACTGTGGGAATTGGCTTTCCTTGTACAGCGGCCTCAAGTGTAAATGTTTCCCCAGCATTGATGATAACAACCTGACTGTACACTGACTCAACTTCACATTTTGGAGGATCAACTTCATCCTTTGCTGTGATGGATCCTGTGCTCTTAGAGGGCTTGCTGATAGACCCAGCGGCATTCCTAGCTATGACTCTGAAGTCATATTTGCAGTCTTCAGTTAGACCAAGAACTGTGAATATGGTTTCAATGACATTTGTGAAACTTGCCTTCATCCACCTTCCCTCTGGGAGATTGCGTTTCTCCACCACATAGCCTGTGATCAGACTGCCACCGTCATCCTGTGGTCTTGTCCACTTCAGTTTCACGGAGTGCCTGGTTACAATGATAGCCTCTGGGGTGCCAGGAGGATCACATGGGTCACGTGCCACATATCCCTCAGAGAGTTTGCTGCATGCGCCAATGCCAACAATATTCTCAGCAGACACTTTAAATTCATATTCAATACCTTCCTCCAAAGGAGTAGATTTAAATCTACAGTCTTGGATGAGGGATTTATTGATCTTTGTCCAAAGGATACTGTTCTTTTCCTTTCTCTCAATGTGATAGCCAAAAATAGCACTGCCTCCATCTGAAATTGGTTTGTGCCATTCCACAACCATGTAATCCTTAGTGTATGAAGATACGTACGGTGTTCCTGGTGGTCCTGGCTCCTTGAAGGGATACTGGGCAAGGACAGGTTCCGAATCAATAGCATAACTTTTGCCATATCTGTTTTCAGCACAGATCCTAAATTGGTATTCTGCACCTGTTTTTAGATTTGCCACTTTCAGGGTATTTCTCGCCACAGTGGCAGAGACTACTACCCAGTTGGTTGTGGTTGTATCTCTTTTCTGGACAATGTAATTTGAAATTGGGCAGCCACCAGTGTATGAGGGTGGTTCCCAGGTAAGTGTGATACTTTCAGCACTGATGTCATCCATCTTGATTGGGCCTGTTGGTGGGCCAGGTTTATCCAGTGTGATTACTTCAATGGTGGCATCTTTGGAGCCATGCATATTGGTAATATTAATACTATACAATCCACCATCGTCTTTTGTTGCTTCCTTGATGGTTAGATGTGTATTGCGTGCACTGTCGACAACATTAACTCTTGTGGTTTGTTTCAGGGCAGCACCATCCTTTGTCCATGTAATGACTGGTTTAGGATGTCCAGCAATTGGAACTTCAATCTTCAGATCATAGCCGACCTGTACACTGTACTGTGTCAATTTAGGTCTTATGTCAGGTTCAATGACAAGGTCCTTTACTACTACTGGATTGGCCAGAAGTCTAGAGTCACTCTTTCCTTTGCTATTGACCGCAATTACTCTGAATTGGTACTCCTCTCCTTGGGCTAAGCTACAAACAGTAGTTTCAAGGTATTTACATTGAGCACATAATGTCCATTTGTCACTATCCCTGGATTGCATTTCAATCTCATAATGGCTTATTCTGCTGCCTCCATCATGATCTGGTTTCTCCCACTTAAGTGAGACACTGTTACGTGTCACGTCCAGAACTGTTACTTTCCCGGGAGGTTGAGGTACCTCTGAAATCTTTAAGGGTTCTGGTGTCTCTGCAGGTAAGCCAATGCCCCACTCGTTTTCAGCAAGAACTCTGAAGAAATAGATACTTCCCTCCACAAGTGGTTCAATCTTCCACGACATCTTGTGACAGGATGTGACAGGGGAATACACTTTCCTAGTGCTTTCTCGTTTTTCAACATGATATTGCTTAATTTTAGACCCACCATCCAAAATAGGTGGCTCCCAAGTAAGGGTGACTGAGTTCTTTGTTATCTCCTTAATAGCGAAATTTGCAGGCATACTAGGTGAATCAAGCACTCTGACACTGATGAAGACAGATTTAACTCCACTGGAATTCTCTGCAGTAACAGTGTACTTGCCAGTGTCAAATCTGTCAACGTTTTCAATCAGAAGTGAGGCGTAACTGCTTGTATTGTCAATCTGTGCTGTCTCCTTGAGTTCTCCATCAGCTTTTCCCCATTTCAGTTCAGGAGCTGGCCGTCCCCTAACAGGAACAAACAACCTAAGAGCGCTTCCAGCTCTGACATTAATCATCTTCCTCATGTCAGCGTCAAGCTCAAGATCTGGTGCTTCCAATTTCTCCTCTAGAAGAACTGATCCAGGGACATCTGCATGCTCACCAACACCAACCTTGTTTATGGCACAGACTCTGAATTTATACTCGTGCTTCTCTAGTAGTTTTGTAACTGTCAATTTAGTGTTTATGATTCCAGCAGGTGGAGTGCACATTGTCCATTCATCAGATGCTCCTTCACAGGCCTCCACTAAGTATCCTTGAATCTCACAGCCTCCATCATAGATAGGTTTTCCCCATGACAAGGACACAGATGTTCTTGTTGTGTCAGTCACTTTGGGATTATTTGGTGGACCTGATGTGAAGATAGCGTCCAATGCTTTATAGTAAATAGTGGGTTCACTTGGTTTACCAACTCCAGCAGCATTCTCAGATGAAACTCGGAACTCATAACTGCGGTTCTCAAGAAGACCGGCTACTCTGAAGCGCAGCTCACTCACTGTACGCTTATTGCATCTGGTCCAGCGCACACCTTCTTTATCACGCTTCTCAATGACAAATCCAGAAATGGCATTGCCACCATCGTTTTCAGGTCTTTCCCAGGTTACCACCATTGAATCTTTTGTGATGGTAGAGACTTCCACATCCGTTGGTGGATCAGGTGTCACAAATTGATTTCTGGAAATCATTGGCTCGGATTCAAGAGGCTCGCCAATTCCGTATTTGTTGACAGGAATCACTCGGAAGACATATTCATTTCCAGGAACAAGTTTTATGATCTTCAGATTTAGAGTCTGCACTTTAGGTTCAACCAGAGTCCAAACCAATCTGCTAGTCTCTCTCTTCTCAACAATGTAATGAGAAACATCACTACCTCCGTCTTGTGCTGGTGGTCTCCAGGCAATACAAGCCTTTTCACTTGTGACTCCATAGATAGAAATTGGGCCTCCTGGTGGACCAGGTCTGTCTAACACTTTGACATTGATGTTCACTGCCTTCTCTCCACCTACATTTTTCAAAAGTAGGATATATTGGCCTCCATCAACACGGATTGCCTCCTTAACACTCAAAGATGCTTTAAAAGCGGTGTTCTTTATCTCAAGGCGTGCAGCATCTTTTAATTCTATGTTGTTCTTCATCCAATGGACTGAGGGCACAGGTTTGCCAAAAATATCTGCACAAAGGTTGAACGATTCACCAGCCATCAGAACAACTGTTGAAGAGTACTTTGAGTCAATCTCTATTTTGGGAGGATCAACTTCATCCTTTGCTGTAATAGACCCAGTGCTCTCTGATGGAAGACTAAAAACACCTGCTGCATTTCTTGCAATGACACGGAACTCATAGCACTGGTTTTCAACTAAGCCAGTCACAAGAAATTGGGTCTCAATGACATTGGCAAAACTTGACTTCATCCAGCGCCCTTCAGGCAGCTCTTTCTTCTCCACAACGTAGCCAGTGATTTTGCTGCCTCCATCTAACTCTGGCTTAGTCCATCGGAGAGTGACAGCTCCTCTTGTGACAATGACAGCTTCAGGCTTGCCTGGACTGTCACAGGGATCTCTTGCTACACGAATTTCTGACAATTTGCTAGCTTTGCCAACCCCAACAATATTTTCAGCATAAACTCTGTACTCATATTCGATACCTTCATCAAGACCACCAAGCTTGAACCTTGAGTCTGGGATCAGCTGTTTGTTTTGTTTCACCCAGAGGAGGCTGTTTCTCTCCTTACTCTCAAGGTGATATCCCAAAATCTTGCTCCCACCATCACTACCAGGCTTCTCCCATACAATAACCATGCTGTCCTTTGTAGATGATTGTATAACTGGGGTCCCTGGAGCGCTTGGGAGATTGAATGGATATTGAGCAACAATATTTTCTGATATAAGTACTGGACTCTTTCCATATCTGTTCTCAGCAGCAATCCTGAACTGATATTCAGAGCCAGTCTTCAACCGAGCTGCTTTAATGGTGGTTCTTGCAACTGTTGCAGACACAATCTGCCAATTTGTGGAGGTAGTTTCCCTCTTTTCTACTACATAGTTGTTAATGGCACAACCACCCACATATGTAGGTGGGTTCCAGGACAGTACCACACTGTCAGAAGTGACTTCATCAAGAGTGATTGGGCCAGTCGGAGGACCAGGCTTATCAAGAACAACAACCCCAATGTCCACTGTTGCTTCACCAGCTGTGTTTACAAGTTTGATGGTGTACTTGCCCACATCTTCCCTACTGGCTTCCTTGACCACAAGATACAAATGTGTATCAGTGGCATCAGCATTGACTCTGGTTGTTTCTTTGAGTGCGACACCATCCTTGAGCCAGGTAGCAACTGCTTTGGGACGAGCAGCATATCGCAAATCTATCTTGAGATCGTCTCCTGCCAATACACTGAATGTGGTAAACAGCAGCTTGAATACTGGCGCAATGACAAGATCTTTGGCTACCACAGATACACTAAGTAGACGAGGATCACTGGTTCCTTTTTCATTATGTGCTGACACACGGAACATATATTCTTCACCCTGTGTCAGTCCAAGAACAACAGCCTGTGTGATTTTTGCAACTGCACACTGGGTCCAAGTTTCACTGTCTTTGCCCTGCATTTCAACAATATATCCTGAGATTCTGCTTCCTCCATCATGATCTGGTTTTTCCCAAGACAGAGAGACACTGGTGCCTGTAACATCAACAAGAGTTACTTTGCCTGGTGGAAGTGGCTTCTCGGATACTCTGACTGCCTCAGGAGTCTCTATTGGAAGGCCAATGCCAAATTCATTCTCAGCCAGAATTCTGAAGAAATATGTGTTTCCTTCCTCCAGGCCACCAATTTTCCAGCTGGATTTAACGCATTGAGCACAAACTGTGGAGTAAGCTTTTCTTGTTGATTCACGTTTCTCCACAACGTAGTTTCTAATTCTGGAGCCACCGTCAATAAGGGGTGCGTCCCACATGAGTGATACTGAGTCTCTGGTGACCTCCCTGATTATGAGGCTTTGTGGTGCTCCAGGTGTGTCCAGCACTCTGACATTCACATATGCTGTTTTGCTTCCTGAGGCGTTTTCCACTGTCAACATGTACTTTCCACTGTCAAATCTGTCAACATATTCCACCATAAGAGCAGTAAATGATGATGTGGTGTCAATAGTTGCTCTCGTAACAGGCTCTCCATTTTCTCTGGACCACTTGGCCTCAGGAGCTGGTCTTCCTTTAATAGGTACAAAGAGTCTCAATGTGCCGCAAGCTCTAACGCAGACAACCTTACGAAGCTCTGCACCAAGGTCAATTTCAGGAGGAAGCAGCCTATCCTCTGCAATTGGTGTACCAGGCACTTGTGCTGGCTCTCCAACCCCTTCACAGTTAACTGCACAAATGTTGATTTTATAATCTTGGTTTTCTACCAGGTTAGTGATGGTAAATGACGTACCAACTAATCCCTTCTTAGGGGTTTGAATTGTCCATTCATCTTCCTCAGGTAGACAGGTCTCCACAATGTAGCCAATGATATCAGAACCACCATCGTATACAGGTTTGTTCCATGCAACTGTAATGGATGACTTGGTTGTGTCCAAGACTCTTTGATTTCCAGGTGGTCCAGGTTGGAAGATTGTGTCTACTGCCTTGTAGAATTCACTTGAAGGACTTGGTGTACCTAAACCAGCATTGTTTTCTGCAATGATTCTGAATTCGTATTCATGCCCTGGTGTGAGCCCCGATACTTTGTACCTCAGGTCAGTAACAGTCCTCTTGTTGCATTTAACCCAGCGAAGACCGGTTTTGTCTCTCCTTTCAACAACATAGTTGAAAATGCTGCTTCCACCGTCGTGATCAGGGCGTTCCCAGCAAACAACCATGGTGTTCTTTGTGATGGTCGTCACCTCAGGTGTTGATGGAGCATCAGCTGGCACATATGGATTTGTAGAAACCATTGGATTGGACTCAAGGGGCTCTCCAGTTCCATACATGTTGACAGCCATAACTCTGAAGATATATTCATTACCCTTCAACAACTTGGTAACCTTAAACCGGTTCACTTGTAAGTCTGACGCTACATTTGTCCAAGCAAGTCTACTTGTTTCACGTTTCTCAATTATGTAGTGTAGAATCTTTGCACCACCATCATGTGATGGTGGCAACCATGACAATATACATTTCTCAGCAGTGACATCTGTTACAGCAAGTGGACCATCTGGAGGTCCAGGTCTATCAAGAACCTTAACATTGAAGGTATGCTTTGCAAAACCACCAGGATTGCTGGCAGTTAAAGTGAATGTGCCGCCGCACCTTCTTAGAGAATCTTTGTTGACTAATGTTGTAGAAAAGTCATAGAGTTTGATTTCCAACTTTGCCGTATCTTCAAGTTCCTTCCCGTCTTTGGTCCATAGCAGTGTTGGGATTGGTCTGCCTGTTACGCTGGCAGCAAGTTTGAAGACATCTCCTGCTTTCACAACCACAGTACTATTATAGATTGTATCAACTTCAAGTTTGGGCACTTCAATGTCATCTCTGCAAGTGATTTCCTCTGATGGTAGAGATGGCTTACTGAGAGCACCAGCTGAGTTTCTTGCCAAAACATGGAACTCATAAGTAGCATCCTCTGTGAGCCCGCTAATAGTGAATGTTGTCTCAAGGACGTTGCTATAGTTGGCCTTAAGCCAGCGTCCGTCTGGGAGTTCTCTCTTTTCTACTTGGTACCCAGTTATTGAGAATCCTCCATCACCTTCAGGTTTTGTCCACTGAAGAGTCACCTCATGTCTGGTTACATTCAATGCCACTGGTTGGCCAGGTGGGTCCACTGGATCCAGAGCAAAGGTAGTCTCAGAATGCTTGCTTGCCCTGCTCAAACCAGCCATGTTTTCAGCAATAACGCGGTACTCATAGGCGATTCCATCCACCAAGCCTGTTGATTTGAACATGTTCCCTGCTACAAGTGCTTTGCTGATCTTCTGCCATAGGATACTGTTCTTCTCTTTCCTTTCAATGTGATATCCCAAAATTGGGCTTCCACCATCGGACGCTGGTTCATCCCAGCTAATAGTCATGGAATCCTTGTTGAAGTGGACGATTTCAGGAAGGCCTGGTTGTCCTGGCACATCGAATGGATAAGCAGCAACCACTTGTTCTGAGACTATACAGGGTCCAATGCCATACCTGTTCTGGGCTTTAACACGGAACTGATATGTGATTCCTGTTGTGAGACGGGCAGCTTTGAATGTCGTACGGATAACTGTTGCTGCTAATTCAACCCATGATGTGCCTGTGGTTTCTCTAGCTTCAACAATGTAATTGTTAATGGGTACGCCACCATCATTCTCCGGACCTTCCCATGACATGAGAATGTAGTCACATGAAACTTCTTCAAGCTTAATTGGTCCAGTAGGAGGTCCTGGAATATCGTGGACTTCAACAGTAATTGTCTCTGTCGTTGTTCCAAGTATATTCTTGCCGGTCATCGAAAATGTACCACCATCGGTCCTTTTGATCTCATTGATGTGGAGAGTAGTTGAAGTTGCAGTAGTATCAGTGTTGATTCTCTGTGTCTGTTTAAGTGTGTCCTCTCCTCTCTTCCATGAAACTGAAGGCCTGGGGCGACCCAGAACCGGAATTTCAACCTTCACGTTATCACCAGCTTTAGCAATGACCAAGGACTGGTAGACTGCACGCAGGTCAAACGCAGGTGCTGCTGTTTGTTCTCTAATGATAGCAGGTCTGCTTTCACGTGGATCACTTCTGCCAGAGCTGTTCACTGCCATGATGCGGAACACATACTCCATATTTTCAATGAGATCTGTGGCTGTGTAGTCAAGAGCTTTTACAGTTGTTATATGGGTCCATGTCTCTGTGTCCTTCTTCTGTGCTTCAATAACGTATCCAGTAATCCTACTGCCGCCATCATGTTTTGGCTTCGTCCATGCAAGGCTTGCGGTGTCCACTGATACGTCAGTGACATACAGATTTTCAGGGGCAGTGGGTGCTTGGGATGCTCTGATTGTCTCAGGTGTCTCTGCTGGCTCGCCGACACCCAGTTCATTTTCAGCGGATACCCGGAAGTAATATTCAGAGCCTTCATCCAAGTTGTCATACTTGAAGGAACATTTCTGCCAGGTTGTACTGATTACTGTGTAAGCTTTTCTTGTGGCTTCTCGCTTCTCAATGACATAGTTAATGATCTTTGATCCACCATCAATGATGGGGATTTCCCACTGCATGGTGATGCTTGTTTTGGTGATTTCACGTGGTATCAAGTTCACAGGTGGTCCTGGTGAATCCAGTACTCTGACATTAACGAATCCGTCTCTCTTACCAGCAACGTTTTCTAATGACAGCATGTATTTTCCGGCATCATATCTTGTGCAGTCAGGGATAACCAGGAGAGTATACGACTCTGTAGTATCAATGTGTTCACGACCACCTTTGCCAAGAATGGCATCATCTTTCAACCAGGTTACTTCAGGAACTGGACGTCCTTTAATTGGTACGAAGATACGAATGGATCCACGGACCCTGACAACAAGGGTTTTTCTATACTCAGCATCAAGCTCATAGTCGGGAAGTGTCTCACGGTCCCCAAGTTCAACAATTTCTTCAACCTCTGCTGGTTCACCTACTCCCTCTGTATTCATGGCTCTGACTCTGAAATAGTAGTTCCCACCTGCCTTCAGGTCTGACACAACATATTCTGTAATTCTCAGTCTTGAGACGTCTGTGACCCAATCGTCATGTCCTTCCTTTTTGTGCTCAACAATGTATCCTGCTACATCCAGGCCGCCATCATAGTGGGGTTTACCCCAGTTGAATGTGGCTGTTGTCTTGGTGGTGTCAGTAATTCTTGGGTTAGAAGGAGGTCCTGGTGGATCTAAAAAGAAGACATATCAAGACATATCACCTGGTATTATCATATAGATCTATTGGGTTTCACTTCATAATAACGTTCATCACTAAGCCATTATAAATTATATACAATTCAAATGTATTTATTTACATTTTATTTAACCTTCATTATTTACCAGGTAGGTCAATTAAGAACACATTCTAATTTACAATGACGGCCTGGAATAAATCATTTGTTTTGAAAATGACCCTTTGTGTTTACTTACATACAATATCCTTTGTCATCACATGGGCAGATGGCTCACTTGGTTCCCCAAAGCCAGCTTTGTTCTCTGCAGTTACTCTGAATTCATATTGAACACCTTCCGTCAGTCCTTGTACTTTGTAACGTAAGTCAGAGACTGTTTTCTTCGATGCTCTCACCCATCTCATTCCTCTTCTCTCTTTCCTCTCAACCTGATAACCTCTAATATCACTTCCGCCATCTTTAATTGGCCTCTTCCAGAAAATGGTGACAGCATTCCTGCTGACATTGTCAATCTCTGGGACTCCGGGTGGGCCTGGTGGGCCTGGAGAAAAGGAGGAGCAAAATACATTAACAATGATGTGGAAATAATTACTGTACCGTCAATAGAATATTCTAAATATTCATGCAGCTTACCAAAGCTGTCAACCATTTTGACTGGGCCGGATTGTGTCCCATCACCAGTGCCATACTGGTTCACTGCAGACACACGGAAGATGTACTCATTGCCCTTGATAAGCTTGTTTGCAACAAATCTGCAATCAAAGATATTTTCAGCAAGTTTGGTCCAGAGAAGACGGCTTGTTTCTCTCTTCTCCAGTGTGTAGGATTTGATTGCGCAGCCGCCATCCTCTTCTGGTGGCAACCATGTCAATGTGCACTTCTCAGCTGACACACTGCTGGCTTCAATGGGGCCTGGAGGTCCAGGGACATCAAGAACCTTGACCTTAACATGTTCTTCTCTGATACCGAAAGGATTGCTGGCTGTAATTGTGTACTCTCCAGTGTTCTTCCTGCTGGCATATTTAATAGACAACGTTGAAGTAGTTGGAGTGCTTGTGATTTGGACAATATCTGAGGTCTTGAATTCTCTTCCTGCCTTGGACCACACAGCTGTAGGTGGAGGTTTGCCAAGGATCTTGGAAGCAGATACCACAATGGTGTCCCCAGCTCTGACAGAGACACCTTCCTTCATGTCTGGATCGATAGAGATGCTTGGTGGTTCTGTGAACAAATGAGGAAGATAAATTAGGCTACTTTCCATGTCCTAGTTTAGAATGTATTTTATTGGCTTTGTCTTGAAGTAGTAAAAAACAAATAACATACCATACTCATCTTTGCAGATAAGGGTATCCGTTTGCTCTGAAGGAACACTGATTGCGCCAGCTGCATTCTTTGCTCTGATTCTGAATTCCATGCTGCTGCCTTCTGTCAGGTCTTGCACAGTAAACGCAAGGCCTTGGACATTGATATGATTTGCTTTCATCCACGTCTTTCCTGGCAATTCCAGTTTCTCAACCAGGTAGCCAGTCAGTTTGTGTCCACCATCGTACTTGGGTGCAGTCCACATAAGTGTTACAGTGCTTCTGGTTACATTGATGACATCAGGCTTACCAGGAGGATCTGTGGAGGAACAAAAAATCCAGTAAGTTAGCAAGATAAGAGAATATGTTGAAGGATATGATATCAATAGGACAGAAAGAGAAAGACAATGAAACAAAACTTACCAATTGGATCAAGGGCGATGACTGGTTCTGTTGCCCTGCTTGGCCTTCCTAAACCGGCCGCATTCATTGCCATGACTCTGAATTCATACTCCAGGCCTTCAATTAGTCCAGTCACTCTGCAGTCCTTTACCCTAATAGGGGTCTTAGTGGCTCTCTTCCACATCAAGCTGTTCCTTTCTTTGTATTCGACATGATAGCCTGCAAAGATAATAATAATAATAACAATACATTATTATTTACCATTCAGCAAATGCTTTCAACAGTAATATCAGGAATAATTCATTGTCCATGTCCATGTCCATTTTCCTTACAGTCCATGGAAATTCTATGGATTACTAAAAATACTGTTTGCATAATTACCAGTGATTGGTGAGCCTCCATTTTCTTTAGGTTCAGTCCAATTTAAAATGGCCGACTCATGGCGAATGCTCACAATCTCTGGTGGTGCAGGTGCATCAGGCACATCTGGTGAAACAAGAATGTTTTCAGTTTAGTGAAATTATCAATCAATCCTCAGTCCTAATAACTCTTTCTTTCAAACATTTTATTTTATATTTTCAATGTATGACAAGAACTCACTGAATGGGTGCTGAGCCACCACTGGGTCAGATTTGAGGCATTCTCCAACTCCATATTTATTTTCTGCGAACACTCTGAAGATGTATTCAGTACCATCATGGAGCCTGGTAACTCTCATAGTATTCTTCTGGATCGCAGATGCCACAGTAGCCCACTTGTTGGCCGTTGATTGCCGCTTCTCCAGAATGTAGTTGGATATTTCAGTGCCACCATCATCCTTTGGTGGACCCCAATCCAGAGTGATTCCATCGGCAGTGATTTCATCAAATTTGAATGGTCCTGTTGGAATTCCTGGTTTTCCAACCACCTTTATCTGCATCTTTGCTTCTTTGACTCCTGCAGTGTTTCTTAGCAGGATTGTGTAATTTTCCGCATCACCTCTCTGGCAATCACGGATGAGCAAAGTTGTCAAAGTAGGTGTAGATTCAACTGACATTCTTCCACTGTCTCCCAGAGAAACATGTCCCTTCTTCCAGATGGCTGAAGGAGCTGGTTTGCCAACAATAGGTACGTTGATACGGACTGTGCTTCCCTCCTTGGCAACATAACACAGATCTGGGATGCCACTCAAGTCACAATCAGGTGCAACTGCAAGTTAGGAACACAATGCTTATTAATCTATGAACCAGATAAAATTATAAGTGCAGTAATGTAATGCTAAAATAGAACACATTTATGCTAGAAATATTAGGAACAGTTAAAAAAAAACTTGAAGATTACCAATAGATATACCTATCTAAAATGGCCATGCATTTTGTCGCCGGTGTATTTTATGAGTGGTTTAATAGCCTAGCTAATTAACACTGGACTTCTGGACTTACCGATTTGATCTTTAGCGATCACAGTGAGCTCCGAAGGTGGTCCATCTCCAGACTCATTTATTGCTTTCACCCTGTAAGAGTACTCCTTTCCTTCTTTAAGTTCAACCATCATATGTGACATGACCTTTCCTTTCACTAGCTCCGTATACTTCTCTTCACCTTCCTGAAGCTCCAGAAGATAAGCACTGATGTGACTTCCACCATCACTGATTGGCTTTTTCCAGCCAATATGAATGGAATCTTTAGTGATCGACAGTGCCTTAAAATCTATAATTGCTCCAGGTAGTTCTGAAATCAGATAACAAGGTCATTTGATTATTAAAAATCTAACTAACAAATGACATTTAACATCTAATAGTTAAAAAAAACAAATAATCACATCCAATAAACCATACCTGAAGCTCTTACAACTCCGGCAGTCTCACAACCTTCTCCGATACCATAGTTATTTTCAGCCAAGACTCTGAAACAGTAGGCCTGTCCAGCTTCCAAGTTAGGAATCCTGAAAGTAGATTTGGGGCATTCGGCTATGACACAGGACCATGCCTTTCTCTCTGCAAGACGCTTCTCAACAATGTAACTCTTCACTGGGCTTCCTCCATCAATCAGAGGAGGATCCCAGCCGATGGATGCATGGTTCAGAGATGTTTCCTTCACAATTAGATTCAGTGGTGGACCAGGAGTATCTATAGAAAAAATTATACATTATATTATTTTATGGCATCATGTAGTAGCTAAAACCAAATTCTGTTTCTCAAAATAATATTATCTCAAGACAAGAATCATAGCCTACCTAGGACCTTGACGACGATAGTGTAAGACTTCTTTCCGCTCTCGTTTTCAAGAGACAAAACGTATTTGCCAGCATCATATCTGTTGATATCCTCAATGTACATAAGGGTATCCCATTCGGTCGTTTTGATCATGATTCCTGCTCGTTCTTTGAGGTTGGCATTGACCTTGGTCCACACCACCTTGGGTGGGGGACGTCCTATCAGTGGCACATAGAGTCTCATTGTGACTCCGGCTCTCAGGACCAGTGCCTTGCGAAGGTCAGCATCCAGCTCAGCATCAGCGGCAACTACACGTTAAAATAGAAAATAGTAGAGAGTTACACAAGACATGGATGTATTTTAGTTGAATAGATAGTAGTGCATTACATGCTTATTTCCAATTGTGTGGGCTACTTAGATTAGTTCTGCACAGACTTGAGAGTTTTATGATAATGTTGACGTACTCAGGATGTCTTTGGCCTCGTGTTTCCCAGGAACTTCACTTGGCTCGCTGTATCCGATCTTGTTCACAGCAAAGACACGGAACACATATTCTGTTTTATCAATGAGACCAGTAACCAGGAACTTGGTTTCTTGCAGATTTTTGGGCACATTGCACTTTGTCCAGTGTTCTGCATCAGCTCTCTTGCACTCGACAAGGTAGCCAAAGATTTCACAACCACCATCGTAAGCAGGCTTGGTCCAAGACAAGCTAATGGTGCTGTGTGTTGAGTCGACAACTTTAGGGAAAGCAGGTGGTGCAGGTGGATCTGAAGATGGAAGAGCATAAGATAATGTCAGCGAGAAGTGTTGGGACATGTAATCCTTAATGATTTTAGTGAGCAAATGTTGTAGTAAAACTTACACACAGGATCCACGGCAAGGGCAGCATTGGATGCATCACTTGGTTTGCCAAATCCAGCTTTGTTCATGGCAATCACTCTGAACTCATACTCAGATCCCTCTGAGAGCTGGGCGGCTTTTATGCTCCTGTCAATCACTGGTTTACGGTTGACTTTAGCCCAGTTGAGCTCTGACGCTTCACGTTTCTCAACCATGTAACCCAGAATGGTAGCTTTACCATCATCAGCAGGCGCTTTCCAGCTGACAGTCATAGAATTGGCTGTAATGTTGGTAATAACTGGTGGCTCACTAGGACCAGGAACATCTGCAAATGAGAGCGAGAAAGAGAGAGAAGGAGAAGAATGAGAAAACATTTAAACATTGCACAAGCAGAAGAAGTTCCACTGTTTCCAACTCAATTAAACTAAAATATTATATATATATATATATATATATATATATATATATATATATATATATAAAAATATACAAATGTATATTCAAACATGTTTGAAATATTACCATATGGATTCTTGACCATGACAGGGTCGGTGAGGATGGGGTCCCCAATACCATACTGGTTCTCAGCACTGACCCTGAACTGGTATTCATGGTCCTGCATCAGTTTATCTACTGTGCAATCAGTCAGTTGACCATGGATATTGGAGGTGACCAGAGCCCAGTTCGCTCTGCTGGTTTCACGTTTGTCAATGATGTAGTTGATGATTTCAGAGCCTCCATCTGCAACAGGTGGCTCCCACCTCATCTTAATACGGTCCGCAAACACCTTGGTGACTTTCACTCCGGCTGGTGGGCCTGGTTTGTCTAAAGAGAACACATAGATTATATTACACATCAACATTGATTCTGAGTATATTCATATTTTATTCTGTATTCTCTTGCAGACCATCACAAACACATTCATATACATTACACTAACATATCTCAAGCCGTTATAAAGAGTTTGAGTATATACAAAAATAAAATGTATTAGCATGAAGCTACAACATCAGTTTGGAATTTGTGCACAATAATAAAGACACATTTAGTTTAACTGTTATTATAATTTCACATACCTAGAACCTTGAGCTTAATATTGGCATATTTAGTGCCATTGGGATTTTCAGCTAGAATAGTGTACTCTCCAGACTCCTTCCTTGCAACAGAGAACAATTCCAGAATGTGTGTGTGTCTCTTCTGTGTCATCTTCATCCCCTCAGCCAGTTTCAATGGAACACCATCTCTCTTCCATGTAACCTTGGGCAGTGGTTTTCCAAACACTACTGCATCAAAGGAGACATTTTCTTCAGCCTTCACTATGATCATATTCTTCATGTCCACTCCCAGCTCGACCCTGGGGGGAACTGGAGAAACAAGAGAACATCACATCAAGTAAAAGGTCTGTGTTGACCATGCATCCACATTTATTTTGAATCATTTTGGGATTTAAAAAATTGCATTTAGGCATTAGATGGATAAAAAAAATAAAAAATGTTTTGTCAATGTTCTGAAGGAGCAGTGCCTTACCATTCTCTGCAAACACTGGAATGGCATCTGAGATCTGAGAAGGCAAGCTGATGTTGATTGCTGACTTGGCGAAAACTCTGAAGTGATACTGGGCTCCCTCCTCCAGGCCAGTTACAACATAGTCTTCTGTTTTGACGTTCTGGCAGTTGGCATTGCAGCGAACCCATTTCTCTACTTCTTGACCAATCTTCATGTACTCCACATAGTACCCAATGAGCTTGCTACCTCCATCATTTTGTGGGCGAGTCCAAACAAGTGAAACAGTGCTCTTTGTCACATCCATTACCTCAGGTTTACCAGGTGGATCTAGAATAAGAAAATGACAACAGTTTTAATTGACAGATTGCAGATTTCAAAGCCAGTGAGGGACACAGTAAGCCGCACATCACATGCTCATAACTTACCGATGGGTGTTCTTGCTGTGACCCAGTCAGTCTGTTTGCTTGGTTTACCCTGGCCGGCCTTGTTGAGGGCAGACACCCTGAATGCATATTCCAGACCTTCCATTAAGCCTGTGCAGTTGTATTCAAGTCCGCGGACAACAGACTCATTTGCTCTTACCCAGAGAAGGCTGTTCCTCTCTTTGCGCTCAATGCAGTATCCGGTAAGAGGACTGCCACCGTCCGTTGACGGGGTCTCGTAGGACAGAGACACTGCTTCACTCTTAACTTTTGTGATACACAGATTTCTGGGCTCGTCTGGGACATCTGGAATTAGAATATGGAGTTAGTTTGCAAGATTAACAAACATTTTGTAAAACTAATTTATTGTACATAATGTACATTAGAATATTGCCTAGATTCAATCAGATCAACGTTAACAGGCGACAGTAGACACCCGCATAACGAATGTTCTTGCGATGGGGGAGGTGGAACTGCATAGGAGCCGTCAAATCAATGAGAAGCTGCTCTTGCGATCATTGTCACAAAGCCACACCCGCCCCACTCGCGTTAGATGTTCAGAACAAGAAAGTGTAGGCTATATAGCAATAATTACAAAATAATTAGGTTTTCTATCAACGAGGTGTAGATTACATCTCACATTCCAGTGTTTGAACTTGTAAACCAGGCTGCATGGGTTTGACTCCATGCAGCCAATGGCGATGTCCACTTTGGGTATAATACCAGGAGCGACTTGTGAAATTGACAGCTATAACACAGTTCCACTTTGGACACCGTCAAAACAACCACTATGCGGATGTTGGATAAAGCGGCTCTGATTGAATCGAGGCCTAGATTACTTAGAAAATCATAATTCATTGTACAATAGGCTTTATTGGGGTGGTGGGGGGGACCATGCTTATACTTTGTCTTGTTTAACTCACCGAAGGGATATCTAGCGATACTTTTCTCTGAATAGATTGGCTCTGAGATGCCAAATCTGTTCTCAGCTCGGACACGGAAGCCATACTCCATTCCAGGGGTAAGCTTGCCAACTCTGTAGCTGGTTGTGGTGCATGAGCCAGAAGCTATGACCCAGTCTCCTCTGCTCACATCACACTTCTCAATGACGTAGTTAGTGATGTTGCTTCCACCATCCTCACTGGGTTGGTTCCACTGGAGTGTGCAGGCATCAATATCAAGCTCAACGATCTCCAGGGGAGCGTCAGGAGGCCCTGGTTTATCTGTGCGATGAAGACATGTACCAACAGCATCCATTTAGGCTACGCATTCTGGCAGTGTATTAGTCGACTATTTAGAGTTTCCTCAATAAAACTTACCCTGTACTATGACTCTAAGGATCTGGCTTATTTTGGCGGTGCTGTTCGCAGCAGAAAGACTGTAGTAACCACTGTCCTTTCTCGAGACGTCTTTCATGATGAGTGAAATGCAGTTAGGAGACTTTTGCACCATGAGACGATCAGATGTCAACAGATCATCGGCTCCTTGCCTCCATTTGCAGAATGGTGTAGGTTTTCCAGCCACAATAGCATCAACTCTCATTTTCTCTCCTGCCCTTACTGTGACAATATCAGGCATGATGATCTTTGGTGCCACTAAAAAAGAGAGGAAAATATGTTCTTAAAATGAGGACTTTTTTGAATACCAAACTAAATCCAGACAAGGTAATTCTGGGATTAAAAAATATATATTTGCGACTTACTCAGCTGCTCCTTGACTTCAAATACTCCCTCAGCTTCTCTTGCCAAACTGGTTCCAGCCACGTTTCTTGCTGCAACCCTGAACTTGTACTTTGTGCCCTCTTTAAGTCCAACGACTACAATGGTTAAGTCTTTAACAACGGAATATGGTGTCCATTTGTCTTCAGGTTCGCCATCCTCTTTGTAATCAACCATGTAGCCATTGATCTTAGCTCCACCATCCCTCAAAGGTTTCAGCCATCCCAGAGTGGCAGTGTTCTTTGTCACTTCCAAGACATCCATCTTCTTGGGTGGATCAGGTTCACCTGTTTAAAGAAATGTGAGATTTATGTGAATCAAACCACAAAACAATAAAATCCACTTACACTACCCACTATTTAATTATAATATTAGACATACTGTAACAGTGCACTTACTTATAGGATCAGTTGTCAGGTAGGCTTTTGGAGAGTCTTTAGGAACACCAATGCCATATTTATTGACTGCCATAACTCTGAAGTAGTAGTCACAGCCAGGTGTGAGGCCGGTGACTTTGAAGCTTGTTTTCTTCAAGTCGTTGATACAATTTGACCAAGTCTTCTTGTCGAGTTCACGTTTCTCAACGATGTAGTTCTGGATTTGACAGCCACCATCATTATCTGGAGGGAGCCAAGACAGCTGACAACCGGTGCTTGTCACATCACAGACCTCAAATCCTCCAACAGGTCCAGGAGTATCTGTTCAACAAATGTAACATCAATATTGGATACAGTCCATATAACAGTACAAACAATTATACTGTAATCAAACAGTACAAACAATTATACTGTAATCAAACTAATAACATTAATTTGACATTGTAAAGAATTAAATGTACATACATTTTTTCTTGTTTAAAGTCTTTCACAGTGAATAGTTCTCTGTCATTCCACAGACTGACATAAAAAGTGAAAGGATAGACCTCAGTGACTTACCCAATACTTTAACACGAACAAATATAGCTTTCTCCCCAGCGGAGTTGGAAAGTGTGAGAGAGTATTTGCCGGAGTCGTCCCGAGTGCTCTCAGGGATCACAAGGAAGGACATAGTATCAATCTGATCTACATGCCCTCTCCTGGCCACATTATCAACACCGAGCTTCTTCCAGGTGACTTTGGGCGATGGTCTTCCTCTGATAGTAGCGAAGAGCCTGATGGGGCAGCCTGCTCTAACAGTGAAGCCCTTCCTTAGACTGGCATCCAAGTCAATCTCTGGTGCCTCTGTTAGTGGGTGAGAGAAGGGGGAGAACATACATCAGACATAAAGAAATCGTTATAAAATATTAGCTATAAGCTACAGTTCTATAACAACTGGATTTGTTTTCGTCTAGGCTTATATCAAGACGAATTTATTTACCGAGGACCTCCTTGGGGTTGACAGCCTCTTTGAGTGTAGCAGGACGACCCCAGCCGACCTGGTTCTGTGCAGAGACTCTGAATTCATACATCTGCTTCTCATTCAAGTTTGGAATGGTGAATTCTGTGTGCACCAGCACACCAGCACCGGTGTTACACTTCTTCCAGCCCTCTTCTTTCTCCTTACGTTTAGCTTCAGCTTTAGCTTTAGCTGCAACTGCAGCAGCTTCATCCTCAGCGTCTTCTTCATATTTTTCCTCACCTTCTCCTGCTGCTGCTTCAGGCTTAGCTTCACCTTCAGGCTTAGCTTCATCTGCAGGTTTATCTTCAGGAACAGCTTCAGCTTCAACCACTTCAGGTTTAGGTTCAGGTTTGTCTCTCATTTCAACCATGTATCCAATGATAGGAGCACCTCCATCATAGATAGGCTTGGCCCACCCAAGAGTAATGGATGTCTTGGTGCTGTCAATCACCTTGAAACTGCCTGGAGGACCAGGAGTCTCTGGAATCAAGGAAAACAAAACGTCTGCATGTTAGTACAGCCAACAGGGAAAGTCCATAACCAATAATAATAATAATAATAACAATGTCTCAAAAATGCATAAATGCTGTACCAATTGGATCTTTGGCTGCTACTGGTCTGCATGGTTTGCTTGGCTCTCCCAGTCCAACTTCATTTTCGGCCTTGACACGGAACTGATACTCGTGGTTGGGAATTAAGTTGCTGACTTTCATGCGTCTCTCAGAGATGGTACTCTTTGTGCATGGCACCCATTTGACAGCACGCTTTTCTTTCCTTTCCAGGATATAACCAGTGATAGACTTTCCACCATCATTCTCTGGTGGGGCCCATACGACTGTCATTTCCTCCTTGCCGATCTTGGTGATCTCTGGTGATTCTGGTGGTCCAGGTCTGTTAAACTGAGTCCTAGCTGTGACAGGTTTGCTCTCCACTGCGGGACCTGTCCCCATCTTGTTTTCTGCTCTGATGCGGAAGATGTACTCATTTCCTTCTACTAGTCGGGTAACATTGCAATAGTTGGTGACAAGTGAAGCAGAGTATGTGGACCAGACCATTCTTCTTGTCTCACATTTCTCAATGATATAGCTATCAACTTCACATCCACCTTCATCTTCTGGGAGATCCCATGCAACTCTACATTTGTCTACTCCGATTCCAGACACCTTCACGTCTCTCACAGGCCCTGGGACATCCAAGACATGAACAACTGCGTATCCAGTGAAGGTTCCAGCAGAGTTTGTGGCAGTAACAACGTATTTTCCGGTGTCAGTACGTTTGGATTTGGTCAAAAGGAATTTGGAGTAATCTGTGCCCGTTTCAATACTAACTCTGGGGTTATCTCCTGTGGCCCTGTCCTTCACCCACTTCACCTCTGGTTGAGGCTTTCCTCTGAGTCCAGCCTCAATTCTGATAGACTCTCTAGCTTTAACCACAAGGGCTCCAGCTAACTTTATATCAAGCACTGGTTTCTGGATCTCCTCTTTAACAAGTACATCACCAGTCTTCACCCAGTCACTTTCCCCACCTTCATTGCATGTCTGCACTCTGAACTGATAGGTTTGTTTTTCCACACACTTGTCAGCCATGAAGAATGTACTTGTAATCAGATCCTCGTGTAATGGCACCCATTCTGCCGCTCCTGCTTCTTTGCTCTCCAAAGCGTAACCAATGTTGGGGCTTCCACCATCATAGTCTGGCCTCCTCCATTTCAAGAAGACAAAGTTCTTACCCACGTCGGTTACGTGGAAGTTCTCTGGCTCACCAGGCGTGTTAATGGGATCGATGGCAAGGGTTGGTTGTTTTGTCTCAACTGTAGGCCCAGGGCCGCATTTGTTCGCAGCACAAACACGGAAGAGATACTCGTGGCCCTCCATGAGTTTGGCTTTAACCATGCGGTTAGTGCAGTCAGATGAGATCATTGACCAAAGCCTCACACTGGGTTCACGGCACTCAACAATGTAGTTTGTAATCTCAGAGCCTCCGTTATCTACAGGGTTCTCCCAGGACACCATACAAGAGTCTTTGGTCACATAGGTGGGCTTCAGATTCTGACAGTGTCCAGGTCTATCCAACACATTCACAGTTATTGTAGCTTCAGCTTCACCACTGTAGTTGTTAGCCTTCAAAACATACTTTCCATGGTCTGCTCTGGTTGCCTCTTTTATTCTCAGTTGAACAACAGGCAAGTTCTGAGTTAGTGTTGTGTGCTTGGCGGTTTCCAAAACGTCTTCACCCTTTTTCCAGATAATCTCTGGATCGGGTCTGGCTTTCACGTAACCGATGATGTTGATGTTATGTCCAACTCGGACAGTCAAACACTTACGGCTTGTGGCATCCATCTCAATCTCTGGAGGTATCATGATGTCTTTGGCAACCACCGATCCAAGGCATTCTCTAGGCTCTCCAACTCCAATCATATTTACAGCACTAATGCGGAACCTGTACTCTGAGTGTTCTTCAAGGCCTTTAACTCTGTAAGCACACTGCTTAATGTGACCATCCTTGTTGATGATCTCCCATTCTCCGCCAACTTTCTGAATTTCAATAATGTAGCCCATGATTGGACTGCCTCCATCTTTGTTGGGCTTAATCCAGACTAGGTCTGCATTTTCCTTACTGTAGTCCTTGATTCTGGGGTTAACTGGAGATCCAGGAGCTTTAATTTGACGAAAGGGTTTTGCTGGGTCTGATATGGCAGAAGGTCCACTGAAACCAGCAATGTTTTCAGCGAAAACTCTAAACTCATACTCATTTCCCTCAAAGAGACCAAGTACTCTGATTCTGAGATCCTTACAGGGTGTCGTGTTGACACGGATCCATTTACCGCCTTTGTGTTTACGCTCAACTATATATCCAGTGATTTGACTGCCTCCATCAAACAATGGCATGGTCCACCCAACAGTGAGAGCATCTTCTGCAATGTCCCATGTGTTTGGTTTGCCAGGATGGGCAGGGGGTTCAAACGTGTGTTGGGCGACAGTTGGTGCACTTTCAAGAGGAGCGCCGATACCCATTTTGTTCTCTGCACGGATACGCACAACATATTCAACACCGCTCTGCAAACGAGAGATCTTAAGCTTTGTAGCTGTGCTACCAGAGCTCACACCTCCCCAGGTTTCCTTCTTAGCCTCTCTCTTCTCAACAATGTAACCTGTTACAGGGCTTCCACCATCATCCTTTGGAGAACGCCAGTCAATAAGCATGTACTCAGGAGTAACCTCAAGGACATTGATTGGTCCAATGGGAGCAGCGGGCACATCAAGAACGGTCACATTCAAAGCCAGAGTCTTGGTTCCTGCAGGGTTGGAAACTGTAAGAATATAGGTTCCACTGTTGGTTCTCATACACTCATTGATGCTGAGAACTGTTGAATAGTTGTCACTCTCAATCTTAACTGCGCCTTCGGGTACAATTTCTGCTCCGTCAATGGACCATTTGGCAGTAGGCGCAGGGATGCCTCTCATGATAGCAGGGAGTCTGATTGTGCTTCCACATTTCACAATGATCCCTTCGATCAGCTTGGCCTCAACTTCAACGATTGGAGCCACTGTGAAAAGATGGAGAAGAAGATGTAGGTTAATTGTTATAATGTGTTTGATGATGGCAATTATGTTGTCTACAAATCAAAACATATATGGGCGGTTTCCTGGACACAGATTAAGTTTAGTCCTGTAATAAGAATCACTTTCAATGGAGAATCTCTATTAAACTTGCTTTTTAGTATACAACTAGGATTAATCTCTGTTGGAGAAACCAAACCATTAAGTAAATTTATAGCAAATCTCACCAAGCTTCTCCTGGCAGAGGACGGGGACAGTGGTGTCTGGTCTACTCAGTCCGATAGCGTTCTCCGCTCTCACACGGAATCTGTAAGTCTTTCCTTCCTCGAGACCAGTAATGTGGCTCTCAGGGATGCTGACGGTGTTCCATTCATCCCACTCTCTCTCTCCTTCCTCTTGGTACTCAACCAGGAAACCTATGATGTTGCTTCCTCCGTTGCGGTCAGGCCAGTTCCACACAAGCCAGACCTCCGTCTTGTCGACATCTACATGGTGCAAGTCCTTTGGTGGACCAGGTGGGACTGAAAATAGACCACACATTAGATGAGATGCGATTAGATTACAGATGTCAAGTTAGTTATCAAGATACCACGTACATAACAATACACCCGTAGGTCTTAATGTATTTGGTTTGATTGATACTCACACAGTGGATTCATGGCTTTGACGGCTTTGGTTGTTTCAATGTATTCACTTCTGCCGAACTGATTCTCAGCAGCAACGCGGAACAAATATGATGTTCCTTCCATCAAGTGCTTGGCCATCATGCTTCGTTTCTTAGACGAAGAGCACACTGGCACCCACTGTGCGGCTGCCACATCTTTCTTCTCCACAACAAAGTTGGTAATACGTGCTCCTCCATTGTCCTCGGGGTCTTTCCAGGAGAGATAGGCTGAATCGCTTCTCACCTCTGAAACCCTCAGGTGCTGGATTGGACCAGGTTTGTCTAATAGTGTAAAGAGTAAAGAATAACATAATTATAGCAACCCAGCATGCTAAACACTTTACATCTGTCTTCATTTATTTCTGAAAGAAATGAAAAATCCCTTACCCAGGACGAGGACTGTGCATGTGGCAGTCTTTGATCCAGATGAGTTTTCAATGTTCAGAGTGTAGTCGCCACAGTCAGAACGGGCACAGTAGCGCATCTCCAATTTGGATCCTAGCGGATTGATCTCAATGTCAACTCTTGTGGGGACGTCTTCGTCGTTCTTCTTCCATGTGACTTTGGGGAATGGAATTCCCTTGATTCCAGCAAATAGATTGATATGGGTTCCGGCCATGGCTTTCAACTCACGAGGCATACCGAGTTCAACATCCAATTCAGGAGGTTCTTTTGGGGGTAGAAAAACGATATGTTATAATTCAGTTTTTTATTTCAATGATAATGTATTACCGAAATTGTGAAAAATATTTTAATGTAAAATTACCAAGTCTGTCTTCTGCCTTCACTGGATCTGTGGTGTATGCGGGTTCAGATTCACCAGCGAAGTTCACAGCAGTTACTCTGAATCTGTAATATTCTCCCTCTTCCAGGTTAATGACCTTGAACTTGGTTTCTTGGCAGGAATCAGGAGTCTGATTCACCTTCTGCCACTCCTCTCCAGCTTTAGTGAACTCAACGAGATAGCCGAAGATCTTGCCCCTGCCACAGTCCTTTGGTGGCTGCCAAGCCAGTGAGACAGACTCTTTTGTCCAATCTAAAGCTTCTGGCAGCACAGGGGGGCTTGGAAGCACTGAGGGAAGAAACAGTTGATTAAATTTGATAGAAATTTTGTAAAGTATTAATTTACTTTTGCATAGTCACTTACCAATTGGATCTTTGGCAAAGATGGGCTTTGATGGAGGGCTGGGGTCACCGAGACCCACAACGTTCTCAGCCATGACACGGAACTCATATTCACAGCCCTGGAGGAGGTCTGGAACAAAGTACTCCACTTTGGGGAAGATGCGGTCCTTTCCGGATGCGCGAGTCCATCTATTAGTCATGGTCTCCTTCCTCTCAATGACATAGCCAGTGATGGGCTTCCCACCATCAGCAGGTGGTTCCCAAGTCAGAAGGGCTTGATCCTTATAGATCTCCTTTACAATGGGCTGTTTGGGTGCATTTGGCACCTCTGTAAGGGGACAGAGAATTGATCAGTTGTAGCAAAATGCATTCATGACAAAATATAGTATGGTTGCATCCCATATGGCACCCTATTCCTTACTTGTCAAAAGTAGTGCACTATATAAGGAATAGGGTGCCGTTATGGACGTAACTTATATATTCTCAGTATTTATCTAATAGCTTACTGAAGACATCCTTAGCCTTTGTCTCGGCAGACAGCAGTGGGTTGCTGATGCCGTGGATGTTCACAGCACAGATTCTGATGATGTACTCTCTGCCCTCAATCAGCTTAGGTACTTTGCATGTTGTCCTGGTGCAAGCTGTTGTCACCGGCATCCAGAGGTCTCTGTTTGTGTCTCTCTTTTCAATGGTGTAGTTGGAGATGGCACATCCACCATCATCCAGAGGAGGGTTCCAAGAAATCACCATGTAGTTCCTGTAGACCTCATTGAAGACCACTGGGCCCTCTGGAGGCTGGGGGCGATCTGAGAGAAAATATTTGCATTTTATCATTAATCATCTATCAGATATGGATCAATCAATAGTCAATAATCAAACATATTTTGATTATAAGGGTTAATTAAAAGTGACATTAGGTTTATCAATAAAGAACAACAAAGAACACCCTCACCAACTTACCAACAACAGTGAGACTGCAGATTCCTTTACGTAAGCCGACAATGTTCTCCACAACTACCTGGTATCTGCCGCTGTGTTCGCGTTTAGCCTTGGGCATAGCCAAGCACAGTGTTTTACTAGTGTTGGTCATTGTGACCTCCTCATCTGCTTTCAGCTCTTCCTCGTTCTTTGTCCATGTTATTGTAGGTGCTGGCTTTCCAGTGAAGCGGCCTTGGAGGGTGCACACATCTCCCACACGCACAACCGGTCTGTCACGGAAGTCCAAGTCGATCGTTGGGGGCTCTGAGGATGGAAGAACAAAGAAGTGATGTTTTCCATAATTTTTTTACTTTATAAAAAAAAATAACATTCACCAATATATTTATAAAGATTTAGAATGACTATCTAACCCTTATTCAACACGTACCAAGTTCTTCCTTGACCTGGATTGGCTTGGTGCAGAAAGAGTGCTTTCCCTGACCAATCACGTTGACAGCACTGACACGGAATTCATAGGTGGAATTCTCTTTGAGACCTCCCTTTGTGAACTTCCTATTCATCAGCGTGTCATCAGTATCGATCTTAGTGAAGTTATCCTTTCCAATCAGACGAGCTTCAAGCACATAACGTGTAACCTCAGAACCACCATCGTACTTAGGTGGTCTCCAGGCCAAACTGATGGAGTCTTTGGTGATGGCTGTGATTTCTAGATCCTCAGGACGCTCAGGAACAGCTAGCATGGAAAAAGGACACAAACATTCCATCAGGCCCAATGGAATATTATAAATAATTGCTGGATTTGTATACACTTATGTTACATTTTTGTAACAGCAAATTAAAACGCTGTCATTCGGGTATTAGGCAGGAACTCACAAATAGGGTCTTTGATGAGAACTGGTCGTTCTGATTCAAAAAATGGACCCATTCCGATGATATTCTCAGCTGCGATTCTAAAGAAATATCCTTTTCCGTCGATGAGACCCTGGACCACAGCATTGTGCCTGGTGACCGTGTAAGAGACCGCTGTCCAGCCCATGCGGTCAGACTCTCTCTTCTCAATTATGTAGTTGGTGATGGCTGAGCCACCGTCGTCTTCAGGGGAGTACCAGGTCAACTTGCAAGAGTCAATGGTGAGGTTCACACCAGAGAACGGCTGACCAACTGGGCCGGGAACATCTGAGAAACACACGTGAAACAAGTTTTCAATACCATTCAACTCCTGGGCCTGTATTCACAAAGCGTCTCAGAGTAGGAGTGCTGATCCTGGATCAGCTCTCCTACGCTGAGAAACTTGATACATACTGCCCCGGATATCTCCTGAGGTATAGTGAAGTTTACCAACGAGAAGAAGAAGTAAAGTTGTTTCTTACCCAACACCTCCACAATGACAGCCTTCTTCCTTTCTCCTCCTTCATTCTTTGCACTCAGGGTGTATATACCCTGATGATGGCGTCTACAGTTTTTGATAACCAGAGCAGAGCTGATTGAAGTGGTTTCAACCTTAGCCTCTGCTGGTAGAGGCTGGTCATCTCTGCTCCATGTGATCTCTGGCGCAGGCTTGCCTGACACGTAGGCCAGGAGGCGGATGGTACCACCGGCATGGACTACAATCTTCTCCTTCACTGAGGCATCCAAGTCCACTTCAGGGGCAACTAAAATAACAAGTGTGTGTTGGTTTAAGATGGCATACACTCTGTCTACAACCCAACTGCCACCCTATTCCCTATGTAGTGCACTATACAGGGAATAGGGTGCCATTTGGGACAGAGGCCTTATCATGGACCTAACAAATGGATAATCAATCTGTATATCATATCATAGTTGTCTTGTCTCTTACTTGTTCTGTCCTTGCATTCAATCACTTCGGCCACTTGACCGGGCTCACCGACGCCAGCAGCGTTCACTGCCCTCACTCTGAACTTGTACCTTCCCAGCTCTTTCAGTCCAGACACAACAAACTTAGTGCTTCTAATCTCCTTGTCTTTAGCCTGAAAAAAATAATAATACGATTTTACAAACATTGACACACTAAATGTTATATTATTTGAATATATTTAGACTTTACCAGGGTTGTTGCATTTACAATGTTGTTGCATTTAAGATCAAAATAGTTTGTAAAAGAATACGTTCGAGAAATAATTGTATTAGATAATTACCTTTTCCCATCCGTCTTTTATCCCTACTACCTCTTCTTCTTCTTCTGATTCTGATATTTCATTTCCGTCTTCATCGAATATGATTTTCTTAACTTTTTTCTGTTTTACTACTACTTTGTCTGCTTCCGCTGCCTTCTGTTTTTCTATTTCTGCTTCTTTTTCCTCTTCTATGTATTCAACAAAGTAACCAGTGACCTTAGATCCACCATCAATCAAAGGTGGGATCCACTCCAGATCCACTGTTGACTTGGTCCAGTCTGTTACTTTGGGGGTTGGGGGACCGGGGAGAGCTACACACAAACAACATGACATTTACAATGTCAGAAGGCCAAACAATAGAAACAACATAGCTATATAATACATTCAAAATAGAAAAATACACCCTTCCCATGTAAGAAAAACTATATTTCTGCGCCTCAAAAGTAACCATAATTCCCTATTTAGTACACTACTTTTGACCAGGGCCCTATGCTGCACTATTTAAGGAATAGGATTCCATTTGGGATGCACACAATATACGTTAACTTACTAATAGGGTCTCTTGAAAGAACAGGATCCGATGGGACACTGGGAAGTCCCATTCCAGCTGCGTTGATTGTGGTCACACGGAACTGGTAGATTGCTCCCTCCTGCAGACCCGTGATCTCATACTCCTGACCCAGGGGCATGACCCTGATGGGGGCGCGGTTCACTTTGGTCCAGCGCTTAGCCGTGGTCTCTTTACGCTCCAGCCAGTAACCACTAACTGGAGATCCACCATCGTATTTTGGCTCGCCCCAGACGATCACCATAGACTCAAGAGTCACGTCTTCCACTAAGGGCTTCTCAACTTGGCCAGGGACAGCTGTTGAGAGGAACATTTAGAAGTTGGTTAGAAGAAATACTGTATATCCACGTTGACATTGACTTATAATACAATAGTACATTCAACTTACTGAAGAGATTCCTTGCTTTCTCATGTTCGCTGTACAGCGGTGGGCCAACTCCATATTTGTTCTGAGCCATGACACGGAACTCATACTCATGGCCCTCAGTCAGCCTCTGAACTGTATAGAGGCCTTCTTTGGGGTCGTTGGAAACGTGCACCCATGACTTTCTGTTTTCCTCACGCTTCTCAATTACATAGTTTGTCACCTTGGAGCCACCGTCATCTCTAGGTGGTTTCCATGCAAGTGTTATCCTCTCGGCAAACACCTCTTTGAATTCAATCGGCCCGACTGGTACGCTAGGTCGTCCTGAGTTGAGGAAGAAAATGAGGAAATGGTGTCATATTACAACACAATCAAGAGGACTAACCTAACAGAAAGAAAGAAATACATTCAGAGAGAGGTTCCTCACCTAGGACAGTGAGTTTGATGTCCTTAGAGGCTTTTCCCAGACTGTTGCTAGCAGTGATAGCGTAAAGGGAGCTGTCGTCTCTCTTGGACTGCTGGATCAGCAGGGTACATTTGTTATCAATGATCAGTTTGTTGACATGCTGATCATATTGCACTACAGCCTTGTCTTCAGGCTTGGCAATGGGAGCCTTCTGCCATACGAGGGAGGGGAATGGACAGCCATGTATCCTAGCCACAATATGGACATCTAGTCCCTCTTCACCTTCCATCTGTTCCTTCAGTTCAATGGTAGGAGCACCTAAACAATGGAGGATGGAGTCAGTACAAGTCATTCAACATTTTTATTTTCATAGCAATTTTTTTTAAACAAAATGGGTCTTATTTAGATGCATTTACAACAGCATACATGTGTTGTCATCCTGAAGAATGCACTGTCTGCTGAAATGCTGGTGGTTTACCCATTAAATCATTCAGAGCGAATTTAGTGTGCTTTCTTTCTTTAACTTTCTTTTTCTTAACTGTGCTTTTTACTTACATGTCTGGTCCTTGATGATGACTGGTCCAGCGGTGGCCGACGGTCTGCTTGGGCCAGCCTCGTTCACAGCCTTGACGCGGAACTCATACTCTCCGCCATTTTTCAGATCTTCAATGATGAAGATGGTTTCCTCAACGTTACGCTTGTTACACTGCTTCCATGTCTCCTTCTCCGGGCCGCTGGTGTCCCAACTCAAGCGCTCTATGATGTAGTGCTTCACAGGAGAACCACCATTGTTCTTAGGTGGCACCCATGTCAGAGTCACTGTATCCTTGGTGACCAGATTGACCTTGACGTGGGTTGGGGGATCAGGTATGTCTGAAAATAAAGAATGGGAATATAAATGGGAACTTATTAGGAAGGTGTACATGGTGTAACCTACGTTTCACAAACTTTAATGTGTACATATTACGCATTATTACTATATATACACTACCGTTCAAAAGTTTGGGGTCACTTAGAAATGTCCTTGTTTTTGAAAGAAAATAACATTTTTTGTCCATTAAAATAACATCAAATTGATCAGAAATACAGTGCAGATATTGTTAATGTTGTAAATTACTATAGTAGCTGGAAAGGGCGGATTTTTTTATTGATTTAATTACCCCAAACCTTTGAACGGTAGTGTATATATATATACACTGTATACCATTTAGCAGATGCTTTTGTTCCAAATTAATATTACCATGAGTACATTTTAATTTGTTAGTAATTAATTTCAAACTTACAGATGGGGTCTCTTGCCCTAGCAGGCTCAGTGGTCTCAGTTAAAGGTCCCATTCCCAGACGGTTCTCTGCCCGCACACGGAACACATACTCCTGTCCCTCCAGCAGTCCCTCCACAACGTAGGCCTGGCTGAAACAGCACTGGTTTACTATGGTCCAGGCCTTTCCTGTCACATTCTTCTTCTCAATGAAGTAACTCTTGATCCTCTCGCCACCGTCGTTAGCAGGCAGTTTCCAGATCAGCCTCATAGTAGCTCTGGTGATGTCAGTCACTTTGAGCTCTCGAGGAGCACCAGGCACGTCTGAAAACAGAAGTCCAACAGACATTAATACATCTTATATGGGATACGTGTTGTGTTTCTCATTAATGTTTTATGTCCTAATAAATAATATACATTTGTATATGAGCCTTTATTTATTTTTTCCCCAGGTTTTTGACAGTGTAAGGGTGTCTATCTTTTCTATCCTTCATTTTTATCACTGACCGAGAACATTGACTCTGACGTTGACATGTTTCTGTCCAGCCTTGTTCTTGGCTGTGATGGTGTATCGTCCAGAGTGGGTCCTCAAGCACACAGGTACAGTGATGTTTGAGGTAGTATCAGTAGATTCAAGCTAAACAAAGGAAAATTAACTCATTACTCCTGGTAAGAAAGGTCAAATCGGCATATTTATACATCAAGGTCAGACAACATGATTA
This sequence comes from Salvelinus fontinalis, assembly GCF_029448725.1. NCBI lineage: Eukaryota > Metazoa > Chordata > Actinopteri > Salmoniformes > Salmonidae > Salvelinus > Salvelinus fontinalis. The sequence continues at coordinate 25,861,332 of NC_074683.1, read as the reverse complement.
TTTTACTCCTTATAACAAGGGTTATGTGTTACTTCCTCTCTCCTTGATGTATGGTAGCTGTATCTGTACTATGCCTTACCTCTGAGTCAACTGGAAGGACATGAAGGCGATTCTTCTTGTGGGTCTTTGCTGGTCCAGTGAATTCCCAGGTCACCTTAGGAACGGGACGCCCTTTGATGATGACAGGGATTCTGAAGGAATGACCAGCCCGGACGCAGAGCAAATCTTCCACAACGCAATCGATATGGATTTTCGGCTCCACTGTGACATAAAAAGGCATCATTAAAACAAACAACAATAAACTTGTGACTACTGGTTGAAGGAAAACTTCACTCCAAAACTATCTTTTAGTATTTTCTCCATCAGTCAAATTAGGTTTGCATGTGTTCTGTATCATATGATCCATCTATGAAGGTTTTTGCTTTACTGAAAGTGGTTAATCTCTAAAACTTGACTGCTGACTTGAAAAAAACAATTTTTTACAAAATGGATGAATAGGTAGGTCTAATTACCATGTACGTCCTCAATTAGGACTTCTGTCTTGGGACTTGGGTCAGACTCGCCGATGTCATTGACGGCTGTGACTCTGAACTTGTAGTGTTTCAGCTCTTTGAGACTTGGGACAGTGATCTCAGTGGTCTCATGCAGAGTCTCTAGATCAGTGATTCTGATCCAAATAGAAGAGGCTTCATCCTGGATCTCAACGATGTAACCCTTGATGGCGCTTCCACCGTCTTTCTCAGGTGGAGACCATGTGAGGCTGACACTGTGCTTGGTTTTGTCTGCGACCTCTGGTGGTGCTGGCATGCCGGGTTTCACTGTGGGGCACAGAGGGAAAACATCAAGGTCACCATCTCTGGTTATTACATGGCATCCCTGTGTCTGTCAATAGGGCACATACTGACATATTCTTCCAAACAATTTCCAAAGCAGCTAAAAGAATAGTCATGTTCTTGTAACCTGTAGAAAAAGGGAGAATAACACTTACTAAGAGGGTCCACTGCGTATGCAGGATCGGAAGGTCCACTGGGGGGTCCAGTACCGGCAATATTGACAGCCATGACACGGAACTCATACGCAGACCCCTCGATCATACGAACGACCTGGAACTCCCAGCGCTTAGGAGCACGCTTCGTCACCGGGGCCTTATTAACCCGAGCCCAATAAGATGAACCTTTCTCCCTCTTCTCCAGCCAGTAGCCAGAGATAGTGGATCCACCGTTGTCTCGTGGAGGGTCCCATGTCACAAGCATGGAGGACCTGGTGTGCTCTGCGATCTTTGGTTTCTCTGGAGGACCAGGGAGTCCGTACAGATCCTTGATGACGGATGCCTCTGTCTCGCAGGCGTCACTCTGTCCATACCTGTTCTCTGCTCTCACTCTGAACTGGCACTGGCTACCTGTTTCCAGATTCCAAACCTTTGAAAAGACATTTGGAAACATTTAGTAAATCATTAAATGAAGTCCACTATTAGCATTCATGATACTGTCTCCACCTATTGCAATCTATGTAACTGTTGTTTCCTTTGATATACAGCATATAGAGAGGCTGAAAAGATAGGATCCTCAAAAAGTTATACAGCTGCACCATAGAGAGCATTTTGACTGGCTGCATCACTGCTTTGTATGGCAAATGCACTACCCTTGACCACAAAGCACTACATAGGGTGGTGAGAACAGCCTGTACATCACTGGGGCTGAGCTCCCTGCCATCCAGGATCTCTATATCAGGCGGTGTCAGAGGAAGACCCGAAAAATTGACAATGACTCTAGCCACTAAAGCCATAAACTATTCACTCGGCTATCGTCCGACAAACAGTACCGCAGCATCGGCTCTCAAACCAACAGGCTCCGAGACAGTTTCTACCCCCAAGCCATAAGACTGCTAAATAGCCAGACTGCTAAATACTCAATTAATGGTACCCAAACTATCTGCACTGACTAGATCTTGCACTGAGCGCACTGACACTCACTAGACTATATATACAGTACATACCATATACACACTCATTGACCCACACACATACACTACATATACTGAGTGTACAAAACATTAAAAACACCTTGCTAATATTGAGGTACAGCCCCCCCCTTTCCCCTCAGAACAGCCTCAATTCGTCGGGGCATGGACTCGAAAGTGTTCCACAGGGATGCTGGTGTTGAGTTCAATGCTTCCCCCAGTTATGTCAAGTTGGCTGGATGTCCTTTGGGTGGTGGAACATTCTTGATATACACAGGAAACTGTTGAGAGTGAAAAACCCAGCAGCATTGCAGTTCTTGACACAAACCGGTGCGCCTGGCACCTACTACCATACCTCGTTCAAAGGCACTTAAATATTTTGTCTTTTCCATTCATCCTCTGAATGGCACACAATTGTCTCAAGGCTTAAAAATCATTCTTTAACCTGTCTCCTCCCCTTCATCTAAACTTATCTAACAAATTACATCAATTAGGGATCATAACTTTTACCTGGATTCACCTGGTCAGTCTATGTGGTCAGTCTATGTAATGGAAAGAGCAGGTGTTCCTAATGTTTTGTGCACTCAGTGTACGCGCCTGCACACGCACACGCACACGCACACACACACACACACACACACACACACACACACACACACACACACACACACACACACACACACACACACACAAGCATACCGGCACAACACAACACAAACACACGTACAGTACCAGTCAGTACCAGTACCATTCTACATTGTAGAATAATAGCGAAACTGTCATCAAGGCAAAGACTGGACACTTTGAAGAATCTCAAATAAACAATACATTTTGATTTGTTTAATACTTCTTTTGGTTACTACATGATTCCATATGTGTTATTTCATATTTTGATGTCTTCACTATTATTCTACAATGTAGAAACTAGTAAAAATAAAGGAAACCCCTTGAATGGTGTGTCCAAATCTTTGACTGGTACTGTACATACATGCACACACACACACACACACACACTCACATACGTCATTTGCTGCTGCTACTCTATTCTGTAGCCCTTTCCTGAAGTCAAATGACCAAATCACCACCTCTAGTGGCCTCATGGGTGTAATGTTTTTGATATTTTTCATAATTAAAAAACCTTACTTAAAAGAAAACGCTGAAAATCGGGTGTTTATATCTCAAACGGTTTTGTTATATTTCAGTCTTCTGTGAGGGAGGCACACACAAAATTAATTACATTTCAAATCTATATCTGACAAGTAGATTTGTGTAAGACTACAAAGAAAAAGTAGATTTGTGTGACTGATTTAGCCCACTGCTGTAAAAGGTTACTTTACTCTTATTATTATCTATTGTGATGACTACAGTAGTCACTTTATCCTGCGTTCATTTACTGTACATATCTACCTCAAATACCTTGTACCTCTGCACATTGATCTGGTACTGGGCCTCCCTGTATATAGCTCTATTCTTGTTTATTTTATTCTTCTTGTGTTACTATATATTTTTTTACTCTGCATCGCTGGGAAGGGCTCCTAAGCAAGCGTTTCACGGTAAAGTGTACACTAGCTGTATTCAGTGCATGTGACAAATAAAATTTGATTTGAGACAACATGTTATATGCCTCCATTTAAGAAATTATAAAGTCTTCACAGGTCCAAAAATGTGAAAATGAACTGGGGCATTCCTACCCGGACCTTACCTAAATAAATACATTTTTAAAAGATAGAGACCTGGCCCGAACAGACCTAACTAGACCTGACCCCGGTCGGGTCAAGACCCGGTCCAATCCGTGTGAGGGAAACAGCAGAAAAGCTTTTTTTTCTCCCACGTTAATTAACCGGAGCTGGTCTCTGGTATTCGGGTACAGGTGGAGCAGTGAAGACTTCTACCATACATGCTTAAGGCCTGTTATTAAGCATTATACCAGCAGGTTTGAACTAAAATGTTACCAAATATTATATCAATCTGTTTCATGTTTTCACACATATACTGACCCCGAGTCGTTTCTCAATGATGCTGTTGGTGATCACCGTCCATACAGGAATGGGTCTAGGCTCAGATTTAGGCTTAGGCTCCTCATCCTCCTCATCCTCATATTCTTCTTCAGGTTCCTCCTCAGGAAGAATGTCCAGCTTCTCAACAATGTAGTTAGTGAGCTCACTTCCTCCATCGTCCTCTGGCGCGTCCCAGGTTAGCTGGCAGGACTCAGCCTTGATGCTACCAATATTCACATTCCTAGGTGGCAGAGGACGGTCTGTGAACAACAATTAGTTGAAAAAAAGGTCAGAAAACAGTCAGTCAACTACAATATCTTCCTTTTGCTAATTGTTATGTTATTTTTCTTGCAGAAAATTGAGCTAATTGCTTTGTCTATACTGATTCACTAAATATACATAATATCAGATCACTTACCTAACACCTTAACCTTGATGGTGTGACTAGCCGTCCCAAGACGGTTGGAGGCGATCACTGTAAAGATGCCTTTGTCCAGTCTTGCTGCTGCAGGGATACTGAGCTTGGTATTGCACTGCATTCTGTTGATCTCCTTGGTGTCCATCAACAGAGTCTCAGTGGGCTCTACAATAATCACCTCATCCTTCAACCATTCAACCTTGGGCATTGGAAGACCAGTCACCTCAGCAGGGATTTCAATAGGCTCTCCCTTCTTGACAGTGATGGCATCTCCCTTGAAGGTCTTCAACATCCTCACAGTAGGAGGAACTGAAATAGAAGGAGCAACTCAGTGACAAGTTTATTCAATTAAATTCAGTCCAATTAAATTAAATTAAATTCAATGTGTTTACTATTTTAGCATATGGGGGACAAAACAAGAACATAGAACTAGGAGGACTTACCTTCATCATCTTGAATGACAATGGTGAGTGGAATTCCAGGTTCACTTGATCCAATTAAATTGACAGCCTTGACACGGAACTCATACATAAACAGCTCCTCGAGGTTCTCGATGGTCATGAAGAGGTCCTTGCACATCTCTGTGTTACAAGGCTCAAATGCTGGGGCATCGTGCTTCTTCTTCTCAACAAAGTAGCCCAAGATTGGACTGCCTCCTTCATTGCGGGGAGGTCTCCAGGCAAGGCTGATGGAAGTCTTTGTCCTCTCAGTGTAGTGGAATCTCTCAGGTGAAGTTGGTGGAGCTTCAATGAAAATATAGTGATTGACTTCTATTAATGATCTGACCTGCACAGAAAACATTTTCATGACGCAACAATATGTAGACATTACCTTTGGGATCCACTGCAGCAATAGGACCCAAATCAACGGGAGGGCCACAGCCAAACTTGTTCTTCGCTACGACCCGGAAGATGTACTCCTGTCCTTCAACAATACCCACAATCTCACACTTAGATGAGGGTGTCTCGATGGGCTGTCTCCACGTGTGCATCTTGGGATCCCTTCTCTCAATGATGAAGCCGGTCAGATCACTGCCGCCATCGTCATCAGGATCGGACCAGTTCAGAATCATCAGCTTCCTGGTTACCACCACAGGCTTCAGGTCCAGCACAGGCCCGGGAACATCTGACAGAGGATAAGTCAAAGTGTTACATCCAAGTAAAACAACATGTGTGTAAGTTAGTAAGTAGCTTTGTCTGAGCCAGAATGGCCCGTAGTGCAGGAGCCTATCTCCTGTATCTATACAGTGAGGCAGCTTGAAGACAGGGTGCTAGTCTACAACATGTAAGGTGACACATTATTATTATTTTGATAGTCCCCAACAGATGGTTTATCGATGTTCCACTAACTATTAAAAACTATTCAACTAACTATCCACTAACTCTAATCCTAGCTTAACGTCATCAAAGTACATCCAAATGTGAAATATGCTCAAAATGTTCTAGTGATGTCATATACAGTAGCTAATACAGAATCCAAAATACTTACCCATGACTTCAACCCTTGTCCATGTAGACTTGATTCCACTGCTGTTCCTGGCACTGATCTGGTATTTGCCAGGATCCTTTCTTGTGGCAGCCTTGATACTGAGAATGCTTTCCTTTCCAACATTTTCTATCTCGACGTGGTCTTTGTCCGGTGGACCGTCATCTTTGGTCCATTTGATGTCTGGAGGAGGTCTACCAGTGACCAGGGCAGGCAGAATCAGTGGCTCCCCAGCTCTGATCATTACGCCGTTCCTCACAGTGAGATCCAGCTCCACCACTGGAGCCTCTGTAGACACAATCAACGTTCATCAATGTTAGCTAAGTTGTAATAATAATAATACATGGGACTTATATAGAGCTTTTCAAAAACCCAAAGACGCTTGAATATTTTCATGGAGACTAATGAAGGGAGGACGACTAGTAGTAATGTCTGGAATGGAATGAATGGAACAGCAGGATTTTATACTATTCAATTCATTCCATTCCAGCCATTACTATGAGCCCGTCCTCCAATTCAATGTTACACAAGCCTCCATTGTTGTATTGTATTAAGCATACATTTGTTGACATTGTAAGCTTTCTGATTACTGTTTACTATACCTTTAGGATCTCTGACTAAGACTGATTCGGTCAAGCCAGGAGTTCCTTCACCGGCTCCATTGACTGCGATCACACGGACCAGGTACTTGGCTCCCTCTCTGACTCCATACACGGTGAAGACCCGGGTCTTCCAGGGTCTCTCTGTGGAGCGGGACCAGTCTTTGGTGCCTGCTACGGTTTTGTCAACATGGTATCCCAGGATGTCTCCACCTCCATTGGAGGCAGGAGGATCCCATTCCACGTCGATGGAAGACTCAGTGGTATCAATGATTCTTGGGAACGGTGGCCCAGGTGGCACTATGTGAGAAACACATCAACGATGACATATTGTATTTGATCATTGCTAGATAATGGAACTTGAATCATAATGAATCAGTGTTGTATTATATTATAGTGTATTGATTTGGTCTATTTTGTATGCTTAACCTCAAAATGAATTTCCATGCAAATGGACATTAAAAGGTATGGTATCATAATCTTGTTGACTTACAGATTGGATCCTGGCATGTCATAGGATCAGACGGGATGCTGAACTTCCCAGGCCCAGCTTGGTTCTCAGCAGCCACCCTGAAGATGTATGTCAGACCTTCCAGTAGGCCTTCCACGTTAAGTTCCGTATCCTCCAAAATAACCCGGTTGACTCTGGTCCAGTGGGTGCTGTTGATCTCACGCCGCTCCACCCAGTAACCCAGAATGGGGCTGCCCATGTCATTTGGCTCCTCCCAGCTAACCAGCATGGAGTTGGCTGTGATGCCATCAATCTCAGGCTTCTCAGGAGCCTCTGGTGGGTCTAGAATAAGAAGTTAAAATCACAATTGTAAGAACAAAGTACAATCTAACGCAGATGAGAAAAAATGGTTGTACTGACATCATTATTACAATCTGATTTGGAATGTTATAGGCTTCAATGTCATGATAAAACTCTTAAAAATAAATGCTTTACCGAATGGATTCTTGGCAATAAGTGGCTTAGAAATACATGGTGGTCCAGGACCAAACTTGTTCTCAGCAGTGACCCGGAAGATGTACTCCTTCTTCTCTATCAGTTTGGTCACGGGGTATCTACATCCCCTGAGCGTTGAGGTTACGGTGATCCATCCGATCTCCACCTTGGAGTTGTCCTTTTTTTCCAAGGTGTAGTTCAGGATCTCACTGCCACCATCATCCATGGGAGGATCCCACTTGCAGATGACAGAGGTCTTCCTGATCTCCTCAAACCGGAAGTTGATTGCAGGTCCAGGTGCATCTGTAAGTAGTAAAATATTAGGTTTTATATTAGGTTTCCAAAATGTGGTTGAAAAATAACTTTGAGCGGCAACAACCCTCTTAAATTAATAAAAAAACGTATAAATGTTAAAAGAAGATGATATCTCACCTAGCACATTGACTTCACAAGTTGCAGAGGCAATACCATGGTCGTTCTCAACCTTGATAGTGTACACTCCGTGGTCACCCCTGATGGTGTCCCTGACAATGCAAGAGGATTCTCCCCTCTTCTTGTCATGGATGGTGAGACGTTCCTGGAGGGTTGGGTAGTCAGGGAGTTCCTCCTCCTCAGGCTCCTCATGGGCAGGCTCTGCAGCTGGGGCCTCAGTAGCTGGGACCTCAACCTCTCCCTCCTTGACTTCCTTCTTTTCTTCATCTTTCACCTCCTTCTTTTCACCCTCCTTTACTTCTCCTTCCTTCTTTTCTCCTTCCTTCACTTCCTTCTTTTCCTCCTTCTTCTTCTTAACAATGGGTTTTTCTGGTCTCTTCTTCATGGCTTCTGGTCTAATGACGACGTCGTTCCTGTACCATGTGATTTGAGGGTATGGGGATCCAGAGATGTTGGCGTCCAGTCTGATCTGAGCACCTCTCTTGATGCTCATACCGGACTGCAGGCTTCCACTGAGGAACACCTTGGGTGTTTCTGAAAAGAAAACAAACACATTTAGAAATGACAAATTACCGGTCTGAAAAATCGTAGCATTGGGATGGTTTGAACAAGATGTATCCTTCCTTACCGACAGCATCAGAAGCCTTCACCATTGGTGTGCTGTGTGATGGGTCGCTGACTCCGGCAGCGTTCTCAGCTCGTACACGGAACTGGTATTGTTTTCCCTCCCTGAGATTCCTCACTGTGTAGGACAGCACAGGCACAAGGAAGTCGTTGCATCTTGTGAAGTTCTCATCACCCTTCATCATCTTCTCCAGAACGTAGCCCATAATCTTGCAACCCCCGTCATACATAGGAGGTTTCCATGTGAGGGTGATAGTCTTGGAAGTAGGGTTGTGGGTCTCAACATCCAATGGAGGGTCAGGGCTCTCTTAAATGTTGAACAAGGAACATTTCATAAATTCAATACACCTCTTTTGAAATGTAGGCGTGCTTGGAAAATAAAATTCACTTTAATTGTGAGCAAGAGTTGCACCTGTTTTTCAATCAATGTATTCCTTGGACACAAAATAAATATTTCACTCACGCTTCTGATCCTCTGCAATCACAGGGTTGCGGAGCTCAAGATACTCCCCACCACCAATCTTGTTGACAGCTTTGACCTGGAAGTAGTACTCTCCATTGGGGATCAGATCCTTGACAGGCCAGCTGACCTTGTTCTCTCCAGACATCATGTTGACAAAGGTCCTCCGGCCTGCCTCTCTGCGCTGTAGCACATAGTGGAGAACAGGGCTGCCACCATCATAGTTGGGAGGATCCCAGGAAACCTTGCAAGAACTCTTGGTGATTTCACTGGCAACAATGTCTTTGCAGGGACCGGGCAGGCCTGTCAAAATAAACATGGATATGAAGGGTCGATCTTGATAGTTGTAGTATGCCTGTACTAGTAACAAAATTTCAAATATTTTCTGGATCAAATATGTAAAATGTAATGATTACGCTATTAGGGACACCATGGAATATAATAGTATAGTAATATAATAGTATTGAAACGTACCAACAACTTTAACATTAATTGTTCCGCTGCTAGCTCCGAGGGAGTTTTCCAGGGTGACCTTGTACTGGCCAGAGTCTGCATGCAGACAGCTCTCGATCTCCAGGTGACAGGAGAGGTACTCCTGTCTGAAGCTCCTTCTCTCATCGTCCTTCAGCTCCTTTCCGTCTTTGTGCCAGGTGATCTTGGGTTTGGGCACTGCTCTGAATGGGATGGGGAGATGCCACTTCTCTCCCTCAACAATCACAATGTCCTTTGTTTGAAACTCAAGGGTTGGGATGCCTTCATGAGGGAAAAATATAATCAGATATCAGTATTTCATGCATTTCTGGGAAGGCTATTATTATGGAATGAGAAATATACATTATGGAAGGTTTACTTACAGTCAGGGTCCTTGGCATAGACCTTCTCAGAGATATCAGATGGCTCACTAACTCCAACAGAGTTGATGGCACGGACTCTCAGGACATATTGTTTCTCTGGGATGATGCCCTCCTCTGTTTTGTATTTGAGCTCCTTGATTGGGCGAGAGTTGATTCTCATCCACTTCTCAGTACCAGCCTCACACAGCTCGATATGGTAGCCAGTTACAGCACTGCCACCAGTTCTCTCTGGTGGTCTCCAAGCAATACACAAATGGTCTCTGCTGGCTTCAGTGAGATGAAGCTCAATTGGAGGAGAGGATGCACCTATAAAAGGCAATGCAGAGACAATAATTATAATCTTGGAGATGTGGGTTGCTTCATTGGGAACTAGACAATACCTAATAAATTACTCATGCAAGTCGAACAAATGTAACCATAAAACACAGTTTTCACTTTAAAAATGGATAAAAACCCACCTGTTGGATCTTCAATAGCAATGATTTCTGTTGGTTCACTAGGATGTCCAGCACCGGCCTCATTCTCAGCGCGGATCTGGAACTGAACCTCGGTTCCTTCAATGACGTCTGTCACTCTGTACTTGCAGTCATCCCCTGAGGTCTTACCACACTTTACCCAGCGGGTGCCAAGTTTCTCCTTCTTCTCAATGGAGTATCTGACGCACGAAAATATTCCCAAATGTTATAAACACGCTTATATGACAATATGACACTCTATGACACTCCTAAAAACTAAAGTTGATCCATCTTTACCTCAGAACTGGTCTGCCACCATCATTCTTGGGGGCGTCCCATTCCAGGTCAACATGTCTCTTTGACACGCCATTGACAGAGAGATTATATGGTGGTCCAGGGGTAGCTGAAAATAGGAAACAGTACTTAACAACCTATGCATGTTGTAAGTGAACAACAGTTACAGAATACTATACGCATAAACTATGATCTTACTATAAGTATCTTTAGCCATAATGGAGTCTTCCAGTTCACAGAATTCACTGGGTCCAACAGCGTTCTCAGCAGCCACACGGAACACATAGAGGGAGCCCTCATTCAGTGGAGTGACCGTGTACTTCAGCTCCTTCACAGTGGTGTCCACTGTCTGCCAGCCCTTACGCCTGACGTCCCTCTTCTCAACAATGTAGTTGGTGATGGGTGAACCACCATCCTTCTCTGGTACTGTCCACTTCAGCTCAGCACTGTTCCTGGTGATGGTGATGACATTCATCCAGCGTGGGGGTGTAGGAGGATCTGGAAAATGAATTGACAAGGATGAGTCATCAGAAACCATCAACTCAGCTAACCAACCATGACACACTGAAGAGCTTCAGATGGAAACTATCTCAGTCTGTGTGTCACAATGGACACCATATTCCCTATATACAGATGTAGGATCTTAATTTGATCACCCTGTTGCAGGAGAACTTTCATGCAAAGGAAATTTAAAACATGTAATGTATTTGAGGTTTAAAAGGGCTTCTGAAGTTTCCACTTTGAAATGTCAGACTTGATTTTCCCTTACAAAAAATGTAACAACCCCTACAAAAATGTTAATTGATTATAATCCACATAATAATTCACATTTCCTGTTGCTGCAGAATAATTTTCCTGCTGTAGCAAACTGGCTCAAATTAAGATCCTACATATGTAGTGCACTACTTTTGACCATAGCATTATAAACGGAATAGGATGCCATTTGCTTGTCTATGAAAAGCCAACCCGACATTTACTTCTGAGGTGCTGACCTGTTGCACCCTCTACAACCACTGTGATCATTATTTGACCCTGCTGGTCATCTATGAACGTTTGAACATCTTGATGAACAATCTGGCCTTGATGGCCATGTATTCTAATAATCTCCATTGCTTGCTGTTTGGGGGTTTAGGCTGGGTTTCTGTATAAGCACTTTGTGACATCTGCTGATGTAAAAAGGGCTTTATAAATACATTTGATTGATTGATTTGGGACACAGTCAGTTACTTACTGAGTCTCTCCTTGCACAGAACTGGATCACTAGGATCGCTGGGATCACTCTCCCCAGCGATGTTGACAGCAATGACCCTGAAGGAGTACTCCTGTCTGTCCATCAGGCCTCTCAGGAAGTGCTCCAGGATATTGATTCCCTCTGAAACACGGACCCATTGCTCAGTTCCACTCTTCAGGAGTTCAATGATGTAGCCCTCGATCTTGGCGCCACCATCGTGCTCAGGCTTGGTCCACTGCAGGAAGGCAGAGGTCTTTGCCACGTCTTTTACGCTTGGCTTACCAGGAGCCCATGGAGGATCTGTAGGAATAGAAGACATGTTGTTTTGGTCAATGACATCACATTTCATAAACGATCAATGGTCTGTTAACAAAACATGTTGGAAGTATTACCAATAGGATCCTTGACCAATATCTGGTCAGTTTCCTTGCTTGATTTTCCAGGTCCGGCAAGATTCTCAGCCATGACTCTGAACTTATACTTCTTCCTTGTGGGTAGTCCTTTGACTCTGCAAATCAGAAACAATCAAATAACCAACCCAACCATCAAATGAATAGCATCAACCAGAAATTAAATCAATGCGGCCATTACTGCCTTCAATTACCAAAATTGAAACATTACGGTGTTCATTACCTAAATGTATTCTAGCGCCTTACCTGTATGTTGTGTCTGTGATTGGGATCTTGTTGCATCTGATCCATCTGTTCTGATCTGGTTCGAACCTCTCAACCCAGTATCCAGTGATAGGACTGCCACCATCCTCTTCAGGCTCATACCAATTCAGAGTCAGGCCATCTTTAACAATATCAGAAGGCTCCAGCTTGGTTGGTGCACCGGGAGAATCTGAAAAACAGTTAAAGACAATTTTAGCAACAACCCACTGCACAAAATAATACTAGAAAGAAAATACCATTATATTGCCTGGACTAAATACAAACATAAACTTAACATACCGAAGGCGTATCTGGCAATGATTGGCATATGTTCCGCTGGCACACCAATACCAAACTGGTTCTCAGCGAACACTCTGAAGATGTACTCCTTGAAGGCCGTAAGGTTGAGAGCCTTGTAGTTAGTCTCTTTGACAGTGGAGGAGAGCTTGTGCCAGATTTCGCTGTCTGCGGCTCTCCTCTCCACAATGTAGTTGGTGACCTTTGCACCTCCATCATCTCTGGGAGGGTTCCAGGCCAGGAAACAGGACTTGTTGGTGATCTCAGAGATATCAAACGCAGCTGGAGGACCAGGCTTATCTGTTCAAGACAAATAGAAAACAATGTTAGAACATTAATATATTTTAAAGGAGTGTTTCCTCAGAAAAAGGTTAGACACTCCTCACAAAAAAAGATAACAAAATAGGGTACCTAGAATGTTGACATCAATGGTTGCAGTAGCACGACCACAGCTGTTGTGGGCTTCAATGATGTAGGTAGCTGTATCCTCTCTCGTTGTCTTGCTGATCGTAACGACGGAGTGACCAGGCTTGTCGTCAATAGAGACTCTATCATCTCCCTTCAGGACCACATCACCCATGGTCCATTTCACTTTAGGTAAGGGTTTTCCAAGAACATCAGCTGGAAGCTCAATCTTAGATCCAGCTTTGACGGTCAGTCCAGCAAGACACTTGACATCCAGAAGAATCTCTGGGGGGTCTATACAGAAAATGTGTTATACAGATTATACAGAAACATATTTCCGCCACTATGCAGGATTATTCACAATACATATACAAACATGGAGCATTTATACAAAACATACCTTTAGGATCAACAGCCAATATCTCATCTGTAGCCTTGCAGGGTTTGCTGGCACCCAGTCTGTTCAAGGCCTTCACGCGGTAGGCATACCACTGTCCCTCAATCAGACCAGTCACTTGCAATCTAAGAGAAAGTAAGATGTTAGTCTTTCAAAATGTACAAAATGATTTTTAACAACAAACTTGGAGCCTATTTTCTGTAGTTCCACTTACTTAAACTCAGGGACCTGATCTCCGCAGGATTCCCAGTTGTCTGTGCCACGCTGGCATCTTTCTATGTTGTAGCCCTTGATTCCGGTGCCGCCGTCCCACTTGGGTGGTTCCCAGGTCAGAAAGATGCCAGATGCTGACTTGTCCCTCCATTTCAGATTCTCAGGTGAGTCTGGCACAGCTATAATTCAAATTCCAAGTATCTAAATGACTGAGAACAGCTATAATTCAAATTACAGGTATCTCAATGATTGAGAACAACTAGAATTCAAATGACAGGTATGTCAATGACTGAGACATCAAAACAATAGATTAAGTTCCCTTCACTTGTGTGCACAGCGTAGGCATTGTCCTTGCTACTATACTTAGCGAATACTTACTGGCAGGGGAGGACACATTAACTGGCTCGTCAATGTAGGCAGGCTCTCCTGGGCCACACTTGTTGCAGGCAGTAACCCTGAACAGATATTCTTTGCCCTCAACAACATCAGTGACAGTGAACTCCTGGTCTTGAACACCAGTGATCACCTGGGGAAAGACAGTCAGTGGCACGCGTTATTCTATTTATCTTAATAATATTTCATGTATAACAGGGTACAAGCTGTGGCCAAAGAAAGAGTACAAAAGATTGTTTGTCCCAACCGGGACAAAGAGGACTAAATAAGTAAGTTATTACATGTATATTGCTGGGTGGTTTGAAGACTTATGTTCATCCATACCTTGACCCAGGTCTTGCGGGATACGTCACGTTTCTCAATCAGGTACCCAGTCAGAGGGCTTCCTCCATCATGCTCTGGTGCCTCCCACATCAGGTGCACATGCTGTCTGGTCACCTCGGCAACCTTAAAGTCTTTGGGTGCACTTGGGGATGCTGAACAAATAGAAAAAGAGAGATATGAAGGGAAAAGTAGGGACTTGCAGTTGACAATATAAAGATACAGTATGTTGTGTTTCACCACAAGGCTCATCACGTCACTTACCGATAACATTGACTTCAATCTCTCCTGAGCAACTGGTAATATCATTCTCCAGGGTCAGAGCGTATACACCTCTATCTGGACGCACACTTGGAGTGACGGTCAGTTCTACATAGGTACTCTTTGTAATTATGTAAACACGTTCACCAGCAGTGAGCTCCTTATCAGCAAAGCTCCACTTTGCATGTGGTGTGGGATATCCAGAGATAGGGACACGGATAGTAAGGGGATGGGGAACAATGACCTCAAGGCCATCCTTCAATCCACTCAGGTCCATTGTGGGGCCAACTGAAGATAGAAAATAATAATAATTGTTATGACAAATGCACAACATTTAAAGTGATGAACTACGTCAAGTTTAGTTAAAAGTTAACCAAATGTACCATGTGTATCATCAGCCAGCATGGGTCCCAGTGTGTTGGATGGGTCAGACACTCCAGCTGCATTCTCAGACATCACTCTGTAGTTGTATTTCTTGCCATATTTCAGGCCAGATATCTGAGGAAAAGAAGGAAGAGCCCCATTCAGAGTTGAGATAAGTGTGAGCAACTCAGACTTCCAAGTAAATGAATGTCAATGGGAGACTTCCATTCAAGTCAGAATACCACTCAAAACGTATGACAATTACACTACCAATATGATATGAAATCTCTAAGAAACCATTTAGCAACTTTTCATCTTATAGGATAAATACCTTGTAGGTGAGATCCTGGCAAAGCCTGGCGTTGCATCTGAGCCAATGGTTTGTTTCGTCCTCACATCTCTCAATGATGTAGCCAGTGATCATGCTGCCTCCATTCTTCAATGGGGTCTCCCATGTCAGCTGGACTGAGTTCTTATTCTGTTCTGAGGGCACCAGGTTCTGTGGTGGGCTTGGCCTCTCTGGAATAACAAAAACAACATGTTAGAACAGTGCATACATTTCAGTAATAACATTTCAGAAACTAAAATAACTGAAATAACTCACCAATGGGGTCCATGATCTTAACTGGATTGGTAGCAGCGCTTGGCTTTCCAATGCCAGCCTTGTTTTCAGCCTTGACACGGAAAATGTATTCCTTGTTCTCAATGACGTCGTTGATGATTGCACTGCGGTCTGTTGCTTTACTGATCATAGCCACGGCCCACTTCACAGAGGTCCTGTCACGGGACTCAATTATGTAGGAGGTGATCTCAGCCCCTCCATCAGACACTGGTTTTTCCCAGGAGACTGTGGCTCCAAACTTACTCACGTTTCCAACACTCACATCCTGAGGAGCATCAGGAACATCTGAAATATAACACAAGGTTGTAATTCACTTTTCTGGTAGGCAGTTCATTGTTGAAAACTGTTACTTTCAACAAACTTATACTGTATGAGGTGATACAATATGAAATATTTTGCTTACCAAACTTGTTCTTGGCATAAACACCAGGTTTCTCTGTCTCAATATTTGGTCCACTGCCCACTCTGTTGCGAGCAGAAACACGAAATAGGTACATGGATTCCCTCTGGAGTCCAGTCACAGTGTATTCTGGAGCGTCAGAGCGGTCAGTAGCAAGAGTCCATGTCTTGCGCTTGACGTCACGCCTCTCCACCACGTATGTAATGATCTTGCTGCCACCGTCGCTCTCTGGCTCTTCCCAGGCCAGACTGACCTCACCATCAGCGGTGTCAAGCACTTGAAGACTCTTCACAGGTCCAGGGACATCTGTGGAAGACAACAATACATTAATAAATGGAATCCATGAACAAAAACAGATTCCAAGAAAAATATCCTTCCCAAGAAACATCTATTCAAATATAAGAATGGATTGAAGGCAACTTACCAATGACATCCAGATTAATGAATGCCTCTCCCTGTCCATGTTTGTTCTTGATGACAACCTTGTAACGTCCTTGGTCGGACTTCTTAGGGTCCTTCAGCCTGTACTCTGTCCTGTCTCCAACAGTGTGGATGTTGTCCTTGGGTAGGCTGACATTATCATAGAACCACTCAGCTTCAGCTTTAGGATACGCGCTGTAGGGCACGAACATGACGATGGGCTTTCCAGCATCTGTTACTAAGCTCTGATCCATAGTCTTGATATTTGGCTTAGCTGTAGAGGGACAAACAATTATAAGATCAAAGAATAAAAGAATAGATGTATTGTGGAATCAGAGAGGATATAACAGTTATGACAACTTACCAGCCAGTTCCAATTTGGCTCTGGCATCCTTGTCTTTGGCGATGATTCTGTACTCTCCCTGGTCACGAGGCCTGATCTCACATACCTGGAGTCTGTGGACCTTGCCCTCGCTCATCATCTGGTACTTGTCACCCTGGACGATGGTCATGTTGTTCCTCAACCATTTTACCTCAACTCTGTCTTTGTTCAGTTCAACTTCATATACAACATCTGAGCCTGGAGGCTCAAACACATCCTTTGGTGGTCTGACGATCTCAACTGCACTCTCTGGAATAAACATTACAAACAAATAAAAAATATAATTAGTGAAACATTAATTCATACAGAACAGTTAGAAATATGGACTCACACAAACAGAATCATATAATGAATTCAAGAGGCTTGCCTTCAACGAAGAGATGGGCGTGTGATCTCTTTTCATCTACGCCACAGGAATATTCACACTCATCATCTGGTCTGCACTCCTTGATACGCAGCCTGCAGGTCTTGCCCTCTTTTTCAAAGACGTACCTTGTAAAAAACGAAAATGGATAATGTTACACTACTCCTTTCATTATTGAATTCAGTTCCTATGGTGGCCCTTAGGGGCAAAGTAGCTTTTAAGATTTAACAGTGACAGTAAAGCAACAGTGACCGTGCCTCATAGCAGTTTAAACGTGTTCCTACCTGGGTCCTTCTCTTATTTCACGTCCATTCCTGTACCATTTCACCTCAGCCTTCTCCTTGGTGAGTTTGCAGGTGAACTCAGCATTCTCAAACTCGGGGATGGTCTGGTCTTTGAGTTGTGCGGAGAAGTCAGTGGGGGCTTCACTAATGATCAGCTCAGCTGTAGACTTGTCATCACCAGCGATGGCGGTGTATTCACCTTCATCAGCAAGAGTACAGTCCTTGATGGTCAGTGTGTGCTTATATTGGTCCAACCTGTAGATTATGCGTTTGCTGAAGGTGATCTCCTGACCAGCCTTTGTCCATTTCAGAGTAACCTTCTGCCTGTTGACCTTGCAAGAAAAGCTAACAGTCTTCTTCTCCTGTGTGTCGCAGTCCTCAAGAGGTACAATGATCTTCAGACTCTCCTCTGTAGATCAAATTTTAAAAATCAGTTAGTCATATAGCTAACTTCAAACAAAAATAAGACATACTACTACATCAAATTAGCCGTTGGTAGAATCGATAACAAAACTATGTTCACCTTTTACTGTAAGTTTGCCAGAGCTCTTGGCATGTTCACCACGTTGGTTTGTCAATGTAATAGTATAGTTTCCTTCATCTGACGTCTCAGCATCCTTGATCCTCAGAGAGAACACGTTGTCTTTCTGGATCATGACAAACTTGCTGCTCTCAAACATGGTCTCCTCATTCTTCAGCCACTTAGCTTTAGCTCCCTCAGTGTTCACCTCACAGTTGAAGATGATCTCTTGTCCCTCTTTGGCTTCTGTGTCTTTGATTGGTGTGTTGATCCTGAGTTTTTCTGTGGAAATCAAAATTAAGGAAGTTAGTAGATGGAATGAAATATTTCGCCAAGGCTGCCTCAGGTAGTGCCACACAAGAATATTTTAGAAGATTACTTTACTGCCCAATTGTACACAAAGGTCTAACAGAAAATCTACTTTATCTCAACCCCTCCAAAAGACACAAATACACATACAGGTTGGTGAGGTTGTAATAGAAAAGAAAACCAACATTGATGACCTACCAAGAACAAACAGATCAGCTGTAGCTCTGGTGGTGCCAATGAGGGCAACATAGGCGCCCTCATCCTTGGGTTCAGAGTTCTTGATAACAAGTATTCTTCTCTTGCCATCACAGACAATGTCATACTTGTCCCCTTTTTCTAGCTCCTTATCATCCTTCATCCATTTGACAATGAATGTGTCTTTAGAGACTGAGCATACAAACTCAGCCTTTTCTCCCTCAACCACCTCCTGACTCTGAGGCATGGCGATAAACTCAGCAGCCAATTCTAGAAGAACAAAGACAGATTAGTGTATATGCTCTTAATTACACAAATACTTTACCTGCATCCCATGATTTGATTTTCATAACGGTACTGGTGTGTAGCCACTACCCAGGATATTTCACTTTCTCCACCTGATGGTCTTTAGCTGACTAAATTAAACAGAGCTTACGTCTGATTCCATTACCATTTATTTTCAGGTTTCCAGTTGTCTTTGAGCTGGACAGTTTGCAATAGTACTCTCCAGCATCATCTGTTTTGAGATCCTGGATGATAAGTATCCTCTTCCTGCCGTCTACGATCTGATCGTATCTTCCACCCTCGGGAAGTTCCTGGTCTTCCTTATACCACATGACATCAGCGTCTGCCTTCGACACGTCACAAATCATCTTCACACTGTCTGCTTCTGTTCCCTCCACGTTAGACAGGTTCCTGGTGAACGTAGCTTCTTCCTCTGCAAAGGAAATACAATATAACCGTCAAGGCAATATATTATGATAAGTCGATTACAGTATATGACATCAAAATTAATCTATTTTCTGAGTCCCAAATGGCATATAAGTGCAGTACTTTTGACCAGAGCCCTATATGAGCCCTAGTCAAAAGTAGTGCACTATATAAAGAATAAGGTGCCATTTTGGATGTACCTTTTGAGACAGAGAAAGTTTGTCAGACTCACCGACGACTGTAAGCATGCCGGAGGATTTGGAGACCTTTGCATCACATTCATATTCTGCTTCATCATCGAACACTGATTTGTGGATGATGAGGATGTGTTGGCGACCTTTGGCGATTATTTCATATTTCTTTCCCTTTCTGATTTCACTGCTGTCCTTCAACCAACGGACCTGTTTCCAGAAACAGTCATAAAACCAGACTACAATGACGGTATAATACTTTTAATATGTACTGATAAAGACTATGATGGAAACAAAGGGAGTAAAATGTAACAGCACACTAGCATGAAACACAGTGTAAGACAGGAAAGACAACTAACTCTCAGTCTTAAAGGTCCTGAACAGTCATTCTGAAAAATTAATTTTTCTCTCATGGCTAACTACCAGAAAGGTTGAAAAGACAGGCTGAGTCTTAAGGGAGCTTATATTCATGAGCTGACAGCTCATTGAAACACCTATATCAAGCAACTTGGATGCAGTGAGCAGAGTTGCAGTAAATTCATCAAGCTAATTTGGTCATACACAAAGCAACTCAAAAACACTGAAATTGCATCAATGATATCAATTTAATTGTATACATCTCCCGTTTGGCATGTCGTTTGTGATGCGGTTCACAGCAGCACTGACGGATGTGTTGACTTGACAACTGTGTCAGAGTTTGAACAACCCACCCACCCTTTTGTTCAATGCTGGCTGAAGACCTAGCTACCCAGTAACTAGCTAACACAGACACAGATGAAGGGGGAAACATATAAGTATATTTGCCATAGATGAATAGGATAAACACTTAATTATATTGGCTGACACCATACAGTAACATGTTGGCACCAGTAGAGTAGTTATCTAGCTATAAAAATCATACCCCTCTGCAAACACACCTTCTCCAATATTGGTTCTAAAATTAGTGTTAAGGTGATGTCTTAATAATGAATCCAAGTGTTTGACATGTGGGAGAGGACCAGTATCTTTATGATCAAACTTGATCAATGTACACTACCGGTCAACAATGAAATAACACATATGGAATCATGTAGTAACCAAAAACGTGATTAAGTTGAGAATAGCAACCCTTTGCCTTGGTGACAGCTTTGCACACTCACTCTGCATTCTCTCAAACAGCTTCATGAGGTAGTCACCTGGAATGCATTTCAATTAACTGGTATGCCTTCTTAAAAGTAATTTGTGGAATTTCTTTCCTTCTTAATGCGTTTGAGCCAATCAGTTGTGTTGTGACAAGGTAGGGCTGGGATACAGTCAGTCAACACGGAAAATGTCAAGAACTTTGAAAGTTTCTTCAAGTGCAGTCGCAAAAACCATCAAGCGCTATGATGAAACTGGCTCTCATGAAGACCGCCACAGGAATGGAAGACCCAGAGTTACCTCTGCTGCTGAGGATAAGTTCATTAGAGTTACCAGCCTCATAAATTGCAACCCAAATAAATGCTTCACAGAGTTCAAGTAACAGACACATCTCAATCTCAATAACAGACACATCTCAATTGATGCAAAGAAACCACTATTAAAGGACACCAATGAGAAGAAGAGACTTGCTTGGGCCAAGTAACACGAGCAATGGACATTAGACCGGTAGAAATTTTTACTTTGGTCTGGAGTCCAAATGTGAGATTTTTGGTTCCTACCGCCGTGTCTTTGTGAGACGAGGTATGGGTGAACGGATAATCTCCGCATGTGTATTTCCCACCATAAAGCACGGAGGAGGAGATGTGATGGTGTGGGGGTGCTTTGCTGGTGACCCTCTCTGTGATTTATTTAAAATTCAAGGCACACTTAACCAGCATGGCTACCACAGCATTCTGCAGCGATATGCCATCCCATCTGGTTTAAGCTTAGTGGGACTATCATTTGTTTTTCAACAGGACAATGACCCAACACACCTCCAGGCTGTGTAAGGGCTATTTTACCAAGAAGGAAAGCGATGGAGTGCTGCATTAGATGACCTGTCCTTCACAATCCCTCGACCTCAACCAAATTGAGATGGTTTGGGATGAGTTGGACCGCAGAGTGAAGGAAAAGCAACCAACAAGTGCGCAGCATACGTGGGGACTCTTTCAAGACTGTTGGAAAAGCATTCCAGGTGAAGCTGGTTGAGAGAATGCCAAGAGTGTGCAAAGCTGTCATCAAGGCAAAGGGTGGCTATTTGAAGAATCTCAAATATAAAATATATTTTGATTTGTTTAACACTTTTTTGGTTACTACATGTTTCCATATTTGTTATTTCATCGTTTTGATGTCTTCACTATTATTCTACAATGTAGAAAATTGTAAAAATTAAGAAAAACCCTTGAATGAGTAGGTGTTCTAAAACTTTTGACTGTTAGTGTAGAAGTAACAGTCATTTTTCATACTTTGGTCATCGTACTTTATCTGGTTTCCATCAAATATAAACCAAGCAATTTCATGAAAAACATGATTTTGACTATTCATGACCTTTAATATTATATTTTGTAATTCCACATGCAACTATATTATATTATTCTAAAAAATAAGAAGGTGTGTTTGTATGTGCATGTATTGTGTGGGGGGTGGGGAGAGTGGTAGGGTGGGGGAGGTGAGGTGAGGGGTGAAGGATCAGGAATCAATACCTTGGCATTTTCGCGCGATACTTCGCATTCAAATCTGGCAGATTCCTTTTCTTTGACCTCAACATCATGGAGTGGCTTAGAGAACTCAACATGTGGAGCTGTAAGGACACAGTCATAGTGTTACTACACCAGTATGGCAAATACACCAAAGTCTTTACAAACAAACTATATGAAAGGTTTTAATCAATACTTTACTTACGTTCAACGTTAAGGAAGCAAGAGGTTTTGAATTCTGAGGCGTCGCAGGTAAATGTTTTTGAATCATCAAGAGTGCAGCCATGAATGATGAGTTTTCTCATGCGGCCATCGGCAACAATGTCATATTTCTTCGTTTTGCGGATCTCCTGTCCATCTTGGAACCAACTGACCTCAGCGTTTTCCCTGGAGACTTCACACTCCAATGTAGCAGTGGCCTCTTCCTCAACTGTCTGGTCCTCCAGAGGTTTGGTGAACTCAACTGGTGGTTCTGTGAGGTCACACATTAATTACACTTGACTCGTGCTTTACATATCGTAACAGCTTAGGAAGCCAACAAAATAATTTTACCAAATTCTATCACTGTCACCAACTACTTTTATTGTTATAGTCCTTCTTAAGATTAAGTGGCCTAAAACCTATGTTTTGACTTTGTAGTTACAGTTACAGTGTAGGCTACACATTATGGTACATAATTCCTTCAACCTGTTTGTTGTTTGTACAATTACACATTTACACTTTTCATACATTTGTAAACAAACTTAACATCATGGGGACACCTTTCTTCCTTCTAAAATAATTGGTTTAGATCACACCATTATATTGTGATATTGCAAGGGATATCACTATATCGTAATTATGCAAGGCATATACTGTTTTATACTTCTTTAGTGCATCTTAGGAACACTTATGTACTGTTACAAAAGCATACATGACTGTGTCTCACAGTCTCTCAACTCATATTTAATGCATACTTCTTTGCTGATGGGCAATCAACCGTGGATGGGATTCCCATTGAATTCAGACTGGTTGGGTAGGCTCCCAGAACATTAACACCTGGCCCACTTACATTGTTGTCTGTGCTTTGCATAGCAAAGACAATTATTGTCTAAAAAACATCTAAATCCATGTCACAATGTACTTACAATGATCCCACTTTACATAAAATGGCCTAAAATATGTGGCTTTTGCATTTTTACCTTGCATTTACATAGGCAGGTGGAGTATGTTACCATGAACCTGGTCTATATAGCAGCTTCCATAGTGGTTTATCAGTCCAATATGCTTTATAGTGTAAATATTTTAACTATATTGTTGTTTAACCTAATCATATGCACAATATCGTACCACAAATGAATTTGAAGAAATCAACCAATTAGGACCATCGAAGCTTGACAATTATACATTTGGAATGGAAATAGAAACCAAGTGTCCATGGGGGGCAAGAATCCCAACTACAACAGCAACCAAACACCACAAACAGTAATAGCAACCTATCATTCACATAACACACATAGATTAACCTACCATTCACATGTAGTCTGGCCTCAATCTGGAAATCCTTTGCAGTGAGTTTAATTTCTCCATCTTCTGAAATCTTGACATCTCTGAGAGTCAGCGTGTGAGTTTTGTCTTCTGCTCGGGTGACCACCTGTGCAAATCAAGCAGTTTGATAAATCAGATGGACGGTGATAGCTATGCAGGGTCAAGCTATTTACTTCTTCCCGTGAATGAACATCAGCAGCTGGTGACAAGTGACCGAAGGCTCCCTGAGGGAACCCTAGGCTCAATTTTAACTCCAGTTGCACCCTGACTCTTCCCTTTTACCAGAGGTTTGGTAAGGTGGTTAACTAAGACCAAATTTCCCCAGTCTTTTACAGTAGGTGTTCCATAAAGTCAAAATGTTCCTCTTGAATGTAAACAATATAGGTTTACTGTTTACAATTGGCTCATTCATCCCCCTCCTCTCCCCTGTAACTATTCCCCAGGTCGTTGCTGCAAATGAGAACGTGTTCTCAGTCAACTTACCTGGTAAAATAACGGTAAAAAATAAAATAAAAAAATAAAAAAACAAAAAAAACTGCTTATGGTGCAGTGGTACAGCAATCACAGTCAACATAGGTTCTATACCTTTCCCCCATTACAAATAGTCATGATATGCCTAATGACATAACAACTATGTGAAACCATGAAGACCATGGCAGTTCATTCACAGGCCTTTGACAAATGGTTACAGTATATACAAGTTATTTAGCTATCTCTGTTGCAAGGTAGAATATATATTATTTTAAACTTAACTTTAAACAGCCACTTTTAAAAAACACCTTCAGACTCTTATATTGATTTCATAACAGTGCAAATGACACCACATGCAATCATATTTTCCAAACAACATTTGACAGCATAAATCATCATGTTTTGGACTATTCAGCCATAGCCACAATAAAATAATAGCCTACATATTCTGAATATATTATTCTAAATGTAAGATTTTTAGTGGAACAAAAGTAATCACAGTTATCCTCAAAATAATAAAATGTTCGCTAACATTGTATATGGCAACACATCAAATTATCAAGGATGTGAATTCAACCATCATTAAAATAGGTAAGAGGACCCATATAACTGTATGTAACTGAAGGGCAAACCAGGCTACGCAACATCGTAAATCAACCTATCATATAACATTTTCACACCTCAAACACACTGGAATTAATTCAATAACTAGGCTAGACAATATACATAGGTATGTAAGGACCTAACAAATAACTCAAAGCAATTCAAAGCCAATTTCTACATGAAATTACAACACATGTTTCATATTTAAAAATGATAACTGTCAAATAACTCTTCAAGCCACCTGCCATTGGACACACACACTTGAAGCAGTTAAAAATAACTAGAAGAACGCTTGCAGGGCAGAAAAGCCCTCCTGCGTTATCTCAAAACCCGGATCAAATCCCCAACTGGAATCCTGATCCTCACAGGTCCTTATATGCAGAAAGCATGTAGGTTGCACAAGAGAACATTAAAACCAAAATGTAAATAATGCAACATGACAAACTGGCTAAGATCCATTTCAATTCAAGACAATTTAGAATAAGATTAAGTAAAACCAAGGACAATGTTTCAATCTTGTTAAAACATTAAAAGTATTTGGGATATGAGAATACGCTATAATCCAGGTAGTAAATCCCATGACAACAGGTATTTGTCTGCCGTATTGGAAAAACTGTTGTTCATAAGTACAATTCAAAGTCTTGGCATGTTTCCATATCAATTACTTAAGGGAGTGTCAGTGTTGTGGTAACATAAATATTTCAGATGATACAGTATAAACACTTACTCTGTCACTTGGCTCCAACTTTGTACCCCCTAAGAACCATTCCACAGCAATTCCTTCATATGACAGTTCACAGTCGAAAGTGGCGGTCTCCCCAGCAGTAACAGTAACATCCTTGAGAGGCTGCAGCAGGCCGATTACCCGCGCTTTAGATTGAGGAGAAGACATTGTTAGTCACTCCCAAATCCCAAGACAAACCTAATTGCTAATCCTCATTTTGCGGATGCCCTGACGGCTGGCCACTGCTCTGGAGTCCTGTAAACCACCAGGACAACTGATAGGACTAGCGCAGAGGGACTTGACATTGGGGGGCCTTCCTCATTTGCATACCCGGTTTCCTTGAGATGTATATGGTCAGCAAAAAACTTTGAGAGGCAGGCATGTTGTAGCTCTGCCAATCACTAACCGCCCACTCTAGATAAGGCATGTGGATTCTAAAATAGCCACAACACCTGATTGGCCTTTAACTCACCCCTGCCAAACCACCTGCTAGGCAATCTGTCCCTGTCAATCAACCTCTCTGAATTTTGGGGGTACGCTGTTACCCAACTTTTACCCCAAAAATGGTTGCATCATGGCTAAGTATTGCATTGCATTGCCTTGGGTGTTTTGCAAGCAAGTAGATATTTAGATATATAAAAAGTGTGCCAGAATTGAAATCCAAACCGCAACACTTTTTATGACACACTTATTTGATAGCTTTAGTCCTCCCTTGTAAAACCTTTGACACCTAATTAAAAGGGGCTGTAAATGCCTGACTAAACCCTCATCTGACAGCTCTGGGGTTTACTTTACTTCAACCAACAGTTGGGAAATGTATCATTGAAGCCCACCAAAAAACAAATGAACGGATCAAACATTTTGATGGTGGCCTACTTGCATATCTTACAGAGTAACTCGAACAAATAAGTGCTTATCTCATTGTCAAATAAAAGTGTGAGTATGTGTTAAATCATTCTCACCTTTAACTCTAAGCTGAGCATTGGATTTAGCATTGGCAGCTTGGAAGTCAACTTCTCCGGCCTGATCCTTGCGAACGTTGTACAGGATAAGGACATGCCTTGTACCCTCCTCCTTAATCTCACAGTCCTTGAAAGAGAATACACTAACAGTTACTAAGTGAACCTCGTCAAATTATACATACCCTCTATTTTCTTTTACTTCTCTGTCTCCTCAACCGCTAGGAAATTTACTAAGGAATGTCCAATTACTGTATGTAGTCATAATGAAGTAGATATTTTTCTTACAGGAGACTGATGAAGGGCCTCTCCATTGAGCTTCCAGTGACCATGGACATCCTCGTCAGAGATCTCAGTCTCAAACTTGGCGATTTCAGTTTCTGTCACTTCCACGCTGTACAGGGGCCTGACAAACGTAATGTCACGATCTGTAGAAGAAACACAAAGACAACTCAAGTGTTTGTATAAATTAAATAAAATATATACTGCAATCCTCAAATGCTGAGCTAAAAACACTAAAGGCTACTACCTTCAATGTTGAGCTTGGCCGTGGTTCTGTCCGTATCACAATCACAGCTGTATTCTCCAATGTCGGCTTTCTCTGTCTTCTTAATGATCAGCATACGCCTCTTTCCATCGGCTTTGATGACCACGTTCTTGGAGGAAGTGATTTGCTGGTCACCTTTGAACCATTTCACCTCTGCATTGGGCTTGCTCAGTTCACAAATCATCGTCAGTTCATCTTTCTCAGTGACTGAGTAGTCGTGCAGTTTTGTCGTGAAGTAAGGCTTTCCCTCTGTTTATGAAAAAGAAACCACGATGAGTTGTGTGTGTGATATTTAAGTTTCGACAACGGCTTCTTTCCATCTACAGATTCTATAGATTTATTTTGATTGAACGTTTCAAGGGTTTTAACGATATACTAACTGAGAACTGTGTGCATGGCCTCTGAGATTTTGTCCATGGCCTCTACTTTGATCATGGATGTGTCATCAATGGACACCCCCTTGAAGGTCAATTTGTGCATCTTGCCATCGTCTGACATGTGCACAACTTGGCTGGGATGCAAACGCACATTGTTCTTGTACCAGGTGACCTGGATGTTGTCATGTGATACTGAACTCTGCTGTCTAGCGCTCAATACTGAACTCTGCTGTCTAGCGCTCCTTGACCATGACATCTTTAATGGGCTTCACAAACTCAAGGCGAATTCCTGATAAGACATTCAATTCATAAGAAATTCAATCATTGTCATGGTGAGAAGATCAATTTCAGTCATTTGTAATGAATTGAGTCAGGATTTAAACAGGAAGCACAGAAACATTTCTTCAGATTACATTGGATAACTAGTTTGACAGTGGTTCTCTTGCCCTCTGCCTCAAATATGTACTCAGCTTCATCCTCATATGCGGCAGATTTGACCACCAGAGTGTGTCTCTTTCCCTCATGGGTAATATCAAACTTATCATCAGCTGTCAACTCATGAGATCTCCTGAGCCAACGGAAGCCCTTAGGCACTCTGGACACCTCACACTCAAATCTGACCTCATATTTTTCATACACTTGTACATCACTCAAAGGTGTGACAAATGTAATTGGACTCTCTGTAGTTCAGAAGGAAACAGAGATAACGTGGCATCATGGCAATGCGTAGAGAACCACCACTGAAAATATTCACATTTACATGATCAAATATAAAAATCTCACCTTTCACCGTTCAGATTAGCAACACATTTAGCATTAGCAGCTGTAAATAGAATCTCCCCTGACAAGGGGGCCTTGAGGTTGTATAATATTAATGTGTGCTTTGCACCGTCCTCTATCGTTTCAATGTCCTATAAATGATAGCAACATTTGTATAGAAAATAATCCACATTAGATGAAGATGAAAGGGAAAAGGAGAAGGGAAGAGAATTCTATAGGCTGTTTCATTGTATTATTTCAAGATCACGTAAAGGATGTGAATGGATGATCACGTAATGGATATGAATGGTAGAATGGTATGAATGGTGGAATGGTCAAACAACAGTTAGAATGATTTGGTCAATGTAACATACAGGGGATTGAGTAAGGACTTCTCAGTTCAGTTTCCACTGGCCATGCACATCATCTTCAGAGATTTCTACCTCAAAATGAGCAGTCTTGCCTTCAAAGAGCTCAATGTCATACATTGGGCGAGTTATGTCTATATCTCGAGCTGCAAGTCAGGATGGAGAACACTACAATTACAAGAAAATCGCAAGAACGTTCTCAAAATACATGTTTGTTACTTAACAAACATTTGTATTTGCTTATCCTCAATGTTAATATTTGCCATGGTTTTGTCCGTTCCACAATCACATACGTATTGTCCCTTATCTCAGTCCTCCACTTTCTTGATGGACAACATTCTTCAATTCGCTTCAGCCCTTATGGTTACCATCTTAGAGGCCTTCATTTCAGTCTCATTATGGTACCACATGACTGGGACATCTTTGCTGAGTTCACAGTCCAGAGCGACTTTGACTTTCTCGACTGAAGTATAATCCTGCAACCTCACTACGAAGTATGCATCCCCCTCTGGAACATGGAGTCATGAGGAGGATGAGTGTTTTGACGTGATCTTCCTGTCCAGGTTGGTGCCCCCCCGGGTTCGTGCCATGGGGGAGATCTTTGTGGGCTATACTCTGCCTTGTCTCAGGGTAGTAAGTTGGTGGTTGAAGATATCCCTCTAGTGGTGTGGGGACGTGCGTTGGCAAAGTGGGTGGGGTTATATCCTGCCTGTTTGGCCCTGTCCGGGGGTATCGTTGGACAGGGCCACAGTGTCTCCCGACCCCTCATGTCTCAGCCTCCAGTATGTATGCTGCAATAGTTTATGTGTTGGGGGGCTAGGGTCAGCCTGTTATATCTGGAGTATTTCTCCTGTCTCATTCGGTGTTCTGTGTGAATTTAAGTATGCTCCCTCTAATCCTCTCTCCCTTTTTCTCTCTTTCTCTCTCTCTCTCTTTCTCTCTCTCTTCTCTCGGAGGACCTGAGCCCTAGGACCATGCCTCAGGACTACCTGGCCTGATGACACCTTGCTGTCCCCAGTCCACCTGGTCATGCTGCTGCTCCAGTTTCAACTGTCCTGCCTGCGGCTATGGAACCCTGACCTGTTCACTGGACGTGCTACCTTGTCCCGGACCTGCTGTTTTGGACCCTCTCTCTACCGCACCTGCTGTCTCTAACTCTGAATGATCGGCTATGAAAAGCCAACTGACATTTACTCTTCAGGTGATGACCTGTTGCACCCTCTACCACCACTGTGATTATTATTATCTGACCCTGCAGGTCAACTATGAATGTTTGAACATCTTGGCCATTTCCATTTATAATCTCCACCCGGGACTGCCAGAAGAGGACTGGCCACCCCTCAGAGCCTGGATCCTCTCTAGGTTTCTTCCTAGGTTCTGGCCTTTCAAGGGAGTTTTTCGTAGCCACAGTGCCTTTACATCTGCATTGCTTGCTGTTGTCACGTTCCTGACCTATTTATGTTAGTTTTTGTGTGTTAGTTGGTCAGGACGTGAGGTTGGGTGGGCATTCTATGTTATCTGTTTCTATGTTGGTTTTGGTTTGCCTGGTATGGCTCTTGATTAGAGGCAGGTGGTTTGCGTTTGCCTCTAATTAAGAGTCATATTTAGGTAGGGCATTCTCACTGTTTGTTTGTGGGTGATTGTCTCCTGTGTCTGTATGTATGTTCGTACCACATAGGACTGTAGCGTTTGTTTGTTTCGTTTCGATGTCGTCTGTTTTCCTGTACGTAAGTTTATGTTTAGTTATGTAAGTTTATGTTCAGGTTGCGTCAACGTTGTTTTGTTATTTTGTAAGCTTGTTAAAGTGTTTTGTTTCGTTTCGTGTTGCCATCATATTTTATAATAAAGATGGCTTATTTCCCTAAGCCTGCGTTTTGGTCTGAGGATCCTTCTCTCCTCACCTCTTCCGAGGATGAGGAGAGCACAAGCCGTTACAGCTGTTTGGGGTTTTAGGCTGGGTTTCTGTACAGCACTTTGTGGCATTGGCTGATGTAAAAAGGGCTTTGTAAATAAATTTGATTGATTATGCATTCTGTATTTATGTACTGTAGCGTGGTGCAAATCCTTGAATGACAAACAATTTGAATGAAGCAACAAAGCAAGGGTTACCTATCACTGTCAGTTTTGCCATTGAGAGAATTCCTTTAGCCTCTGCCTTAACCTGGCAGATATCATCAAGAGTCAACTCCTTGATTTCTAACGCGTGTTTCTTTCCACGACTATGGATGAGCACGGTTCTGCTCACATGGAGTTCTACTTCATTTTTGTACCATGTCACAGGTACATTCTCATGAGAGAGCTCAAGCTCAAACCGAGCTGTGTTACCTTCCTTCTCAGTTTGGTCCTGAAGTCGCAATTCAAATTTGAGCCTCATACCTAAACTCAGCAAAAAAAGAAACGTCCTCTCACTGTCAACTGGATTTATTTTCAGCAAACTTAACATGTGTAAATATTTGTAGGAACATAACAAGATTCAACAACTGAGACATTATGTGACTAACAGAAATGGAATAACGTGTCCCTGAACAAAGGGGGGTTCAAAATCAAAAGTAACAGTCAGTATCTGGTGTGGCCACCAGCAGCATTAAGTACTGCAGTGCATCTCCTCCTCATGGACTGCACCAGATTTGCCAGTTCTTGCTGTGAGATGTTACCCCACTCTTCCACCAAGGCACATGCCAGTTCCCGGACATTTCTGGGCAGAATGGCCCTAGCCCTCACCTCCCGATCCAACAAGTCCCAGATGTGCTCAATGGGGTTGAGATCCGGGCTCTTCGCTGGCCATGGCAGAACACTGACATTCCTGTCTTGCAGGAAATCACGCACAGAACGAGCAGTATGGCTGGTGGCATTGTCATGCTGGAGGGTCATGTCAGGATGAGCCTGCAAGAAGTATACCACATGAGGGAGGAGGATGTCTTCCC
Organism: Salvelinus fontinalis; assembly: GCF_029448725.1. NCBI lineage: Eukaryota > Metazoa > Chordata > Actinopteri > Salmoniformes > Salmonidae > Salvelinus > Salvelinus fontinalis. The sequence continues at coordinate 25,829,982 of NC_074683.1, read as the reverse complement.
TGTAACGCACAGCTTTGAAATTGCCTGCAATGACAACAAGCTTAGTCCGATGATGCTGTGACACACCGCCCCAGACCATGACGGACCCTCCACCTCCAAATCGATCCCGCTCCAGAGTACAGGCCTCGGTGTAACGCTCGTTGCTTCGACGATAAACGCAAATCCGACCATCACCCCTGGTGAGACAAAACTGCGACTCGTCAGTGAAGAGCACTTTTTGCCATTCCTGTCTGGTCCAGCAATGGTGGGTTTGTGCCCATAGGCAACGTTGTTGCCGGTGATATCTGGTGAGGACCTGCCTTACAACAGGCCTACAAGCCCTCAGTCCAACCTCTCTCAGCCTATTGCGGACAGTCTGAGCACTGATGGAGGGATTGTGTGTTCCTGGTGTAAATCGGGCAGTTGTTGTTGCCATCCTGTACCTGTCCCGCAGGTGTGATGTTCGGATGTACTGATCCTGTGCAGGTGTTGTTATATGTGGTCTGCCACGGCGAGGACAATCAGCTGTCCATCCTGTCTCCCTGTAGCGCTGTCTTAGGCGTCTCACAATACGGACATTGCAATGTATTGCCCTGGCCACATCTGCAGTCCTCATGCCTCCTTGCAGCATGCCTAAGGCACGTTCACACAGATGACCAGGGACCCTGGGCATCTTTCTTTTGGTGTTTTTCAGAGTCAGTAGAAAGGCCTCTTTAGTGTCCTAAGTGTTCATAACTGTGACCTTAATTGCCTACCGTCTGTATGCTGTTAATATCTTAACGACCGATCCACAGGTGCATGTTCATTAATTGTTTATGGTTCATTGAACAAGCATGGGAAACGGTGTTTAAACCCTTTACAATGAAGATCTGTGAAGTTATTTGGATTTTTACAAATTATCTTTGAAAGACAGGGTCCTGAAAAAGAGACATTTCTTTTTTTGCTGAGTTTATATTATGTTAGGTGAGTGCATAGTGGACTTAGTTAAGAGAAAATGATTTCAACTCGTGAAATAATGAATGAATCACAACTTTTGATGATATCAAACAAAAACCACTCACAGGGTGTCAAGTCTAATAACAATGGTTCCATACTTACCCTCCACAGTGAGTGTAGAGGTTGAATTTTTGCCCAAGGCTTCTATACTGTAATTTCCCTCATCATCAAACTCACCATTGTTTATGACCAACATACGTTTTATTCCATCATTGATTATTTCATATTTTTTGTCTGATGTACCAATAGTGTCTGACCCCTTTAACCACATGACTTCAGGCACATCCCTTGTGATAGTACATTCAAACATAGCCTGTTTCTTTTCAGGTACAGACATGCCGTTTAAGGGGACTGTGAAGTTCATTTCCATCTCTGGGAGGTACGAATAAGGCTCTCTTTGTCAATACATGCATAACATCATCGATACATACATTACATGACCAAAAGTATGTGGACACCTGCTTGTCGAACATCTCATTCCAGAATCATGTGCATTAATATGGAGTTGGTCCCCCCTTTACTGCTATAACAGCCTCCACTCTTATGAGAAGGGTTTCCACCTGATGTTGGAACATTGCTGCGGGGACTTGCATCCTTTCAGCCACAAGAGCATTAGTGAGGTCACTGATGTTGGGCGATTAGCTCTGGCTCGCAGTCGGCATTTCAATTCATCCCAAAGGGGTTTGATGGGGTTGAGGTCAGGGCTCTGCGCAGGCCAGTGAAGTTCTTCCACACCGATTTGGACAAAACATTTCTGTCTGGACCTCACTTTGTGCAAGGGGGCATTGTTTCCTGAAACAGGAAAGGGCCTTCCCCAAACTGTTGCCAGAAGGTTGAATTCACAGAATCGTCTAGAATGTCATTGTATGCTGTAGTGTTAAGATTTTCCTTCACTGGAACTAAGGGGCCTAGCCCAAACCATGAAAAACAGCCTGAGACCATTATTCCTCCTCCAGGAAACTTGACAGTTGGCACAAAGCATTCGGGCAGGTAGCGTTGTCCTGGCATCTGCCAAACCCAGATTTGTCCATCAGACTGCCAGATTGTGAAGCGTGATTCATCACTCCAGAGAACGCATTTCAACTACTCCAGAGTCCAATGGTGGCGAGCTTTACACCACTCCAGCCGACGCTTGGCATTCGCATGGTGATCTTAGGATTGTGTGCGGCTGCTCGGCCATTGAAACCCATTTTATGAAGCTCCCAACGAACAGTTATTGTGCTGACGTTGCAAAGAGGCAGTTTGGAACGCGGTAGTGAGTGATGCAACTGAGGACAGATGATTTTTAAGCGCTACACACTCGCTGGTCCCGTTCTGTGAGCTTGTGTGGCCTACCACTTCGCGGTGGAGTCGTTGTTGCTCCTAGACGTTTCCACTTCACAATAACAGCACTTACAGTTGACCGGGGCAGCTCTAGTAGGGCAGAAATTTGACGAACTGACTTGTTGGAAAGGTGGCATCCTATGACAGTGCCACGTTGAAAGTCACTGAGCTCTTCAGTAAGGTCATTCTACTGCCAATGTTTGTCTATGGCGATTGTATGGCTGTGTGCTTGATTTTATCACCTGTCAACAACAGCTGATGGTGAAATAGCCAAATCCACTAATTTGAAGGGGTGTCCACATACTTTTGTATATACAGTATAATGCAAATACATACATACATACATACATACATACATACATACATACATACATACATACATACTGTGCTCTTGGAACAATTGCTTACCCTTGACTGTGAGCACAGCACTAGTGACAGCATTCAGAGCTGTGTAAGACACTTCACCAGACGCGTCCAGTGGAACACTTTTCAGAGTGAGGAAACGTTTATTGCCCTCCATTTTGATCTCACATGTCTGATAATGCACAATAAAAAGAAAAACGATATCAAAGACTGTTCAACATTTCTAAAAATTGTGGTTACGCTTAGTGTTCGTGCAAATATTACAGTCAAATCATAAGACAAGTCTTACCGGCGATCTTGTTAAGACCTGCCCTCTATGTTTCCATTCTCCAGGCACATCCTCTTCAGATATCTCCGTTTCAAATGTAACATCCTCTTTCTCGACCACCTCACAACTGGAGAGAGGTTTCAAGATCTCAGCTTCACGTTCTGTAAAAATATCAAAAGTATATAATAAGCATTCACTAGGTAGCCTTACTGGATTCAACACCATACAAGATATGAGTGATTGTGCAACCAACCTCCAAGAGTTAGGTTAGCTGTGTATCTGTGGCCTTCAACCTCCATGGTATATTCTGCAATATCTTCGGGCTGTGCATTCTTTATTGTGAGAGTCAGGACTTTGCCTTCTTTCTTGACCTCAGTCTTGTCAGTAGGATCATTAGGAATCTCATCGTTGCCTTTGAAAAACTTCCAGTTGGGGGTTTCTTTGAAGAGCTCACATTTGAAAGTGGCAGTGGCCTTGGGTTTCACATGCTGATCTTTCAATGGTTTCACCAACCAGTCTCTGACAATTTCTGTAAACATTTATTTGTGATCAGTTTTCGTACGTAGACTAACAGATTCAGTATATTTATATTGTTGATAAGTGTCAACGGTTTATTTAGGGAATTCTCTACATACCAATGATTTTGACAGTTGTTTTAGTCCTGATGAGTTCACACTCGCATGCGTAGATTCCAGCGTCGTCATCTCCCATGTTCTGGATCGTAACGGCTTGTTGCATTCCAATAACGTTGATGGCCACCTTTCCAGCGATTACTTTGAGGACTTTACCACTCTTCATCCAGGTCACTTCTCTCTCCTTGTTCAACTCACAGGTCAGGTACATAGGCTGCCCCTTCAGGACCGACGTCTCCTCACCCAGCTCTTTCACCCACTTCACGGGCAGTTCTGAACAGGTAAGTATTAGGTCATTATTTACATGAAAATGGGCATACAAATGATTTCCATCAAAATATAAAGGTACAATGCATCAACCCATATCAATAATATATACATAGAATTATCATCACAACTTAAACGTGACAAAAGCTACATAGATTAGGGAATACTTTATCAAAAAGGGGAGTACTCTCCATCAAATTGTGTAGTTATACGGAATACATTTTTATATGACAATATAAAACATGACATTAAGTAAACAATCGTTATTTAAGCTACATCAACTGGAAATAATTGGTATCAGCTTTTCAGTGGTTTACATGATTTTGTACAGAAATATGATTCTTATAAATACATAATTAATTAATTGTTAGTCATTTCTTATATAATGGAAATAATTCACATTCTTTCAATTAAGAAAATTCTCTGAAATACCTTCAACAATGAGTTTGGCAGTTGTTGTCTTTTCCTTGTTGCCCAGCTTGGCAACACAAGTGTACTCTCCAGTGTCCACCAGTTGGACGTCAATAATGGCCAGTCTGCGATCTTTGCCATCAGAGGTGAATTTGTGTTTTGGACTCTCTCTTAGGTTGCTGCCATCTTTCATCCATGTAGTTACAGCAGTAGAAGGTGAAACTTCACACTCAAACGTAGCAGATGCACCAACAGCATCACCTTCTTGTAACACTATGTCTTTGAGTGGTTTCGTAAACTTCAGTGGAACTGCTTTGAGCTGGAATCCAAAAGGATTAGCATCTGGGGGTTTGTCTCCTCCACCACCACCGGGTTTCAGTCCTCTACCCCTGCCTTCACCAGGGGATGGAGTTTTGCCTGCTACAATTTAGACACAATTACACAGATTAGATGTTTAGCGTGTTTACAGCAGTTAAAAGTGTTAACATTTTCAAACTAATAATTTTTTTACACTTACCATGATATTTCCTAATAGAAAATGTGAGTGCTGCGTCAGCTGTCCAAAATAATTTTTATGATAGTGGAAGAAGTTTAGAAGTTTAAATTGTTAAAGGCTGGCTAGTGTTGAAAAATGTAGGCTAGTGTAGTAGAATCAGGCTAATGACTGTATCATAAATAGTAGTGGGACAGTAGCCTTTCTAAAATGGAGATTTGGATCATGGATGCAGATTGGTTGATAGGCGTTTGTTATTCACAATAATTCATGGCAAATGCCAGTTCCATTTGAATTATCAATGCGCATCCACTGTCCCCCAGTGACCCGGACGCAACAATTGGTGACTCAGACCTGGACTTGGACTTGACCAGTAGCGACACTGTTGTTATTAACTCTCATCCTTGCTTAATTTTCAACATGCTAGATACAACAGCAAATGCTACTGTATTAACTGCTAGCCTTACTATTGTAATATGCAAGACAGTAAGATAGCTTCCTTATTATGAAGAATTAATAATTAATTTAGTTGGCTAGCTAGCAAGGGAATGTTAGCCAGCCTGCATAGCAACTATTTTTGTTATAACTAGCACACAAAAAAAAGAAAGATGTATATTCTGATTGCTTATTTGAAAAGCAGTGAATGAGACAAAGATTTTGTCCAACTTGTTGGGAAAGTGGTCAAAGTAGCTAATTTCTTTCAAAAGCAAGTGTTCACAGTGAATAGAATGTTGGATGTCATTGCTGAATTATGAGAGGTTTAGAATATTGAAGGTTTTGGGAAGGACACAAATCTTAATAGTTTAAGAAGAATAAATTATATTAAAAAGCTATTGACAAGAAATGTAAGTTTAACCTGTCTGCACGTTTTAAAGTTTGAACAGTCGTTATAATGTAAACCGTTCAAATTTAGTTACAGTGACAACACTGTGAAGAAAGAGAATAAGCTTAAAAATACTATGCAGGAAAAGAGTAGTGTGCTAATGCAGCACTCTAAAAAATCTATTATTTTCACATGGCTACAGTCTTACCTTTGAGGCCTCTGCCTCTGCCTGCACCTCTACCTGCACCTGCTTCTTCTGCTGGCTTTCCATCTGTTTAAGATATTTAGAATGACTACAACGTAAAGACAGATCACATTCAAATCCCTTGTAAAATCCCTTCCATCTGTTTATAATAGTTCAAATGACTACAATGTAAAGACAGATCACATTCAAATCCCTTGTAAATATTTTTACTCAGAATTGTACATACAATAAGGTGAGATAAATAAAGATGAAGGGTGATGATGAAAACAAATTGACAATGGATGATGGGAAATGGGTATATAATACACAATGTCAAATACCATGTAGAATAACAACATGCTAAATATGTGCTTTTTACATGGATTTACAGACAAATAACACAAACATGGAGACTGACATGGAGAAACAAAACACAATGATGACAAACATTACATAGAATAAGATGGAAATGGATGAAGATTGTTTGGGATAAAATACTTTTTCTGATGAAAATTATCGACATGAAGAAACAATACAGAATGATGACAAACATTAACATGTAGAACATCATTTTTTTTTTGATGGAAATGGGTGGAGATTATTTGGAGTGAAGGACTTTTTCTGAGCCATTAATGTTGATTCGCTGCAGCCTTCATCTCACCTCGTCTTGGCATTCCAGGGGTCTCAAGTGCATCACCTTCCTCTCCCCAGTTTTCTGTGGACCCAGAACTATCACGAGGGACAAGTTCCCATCCCCAACCTTCATTGTCAGATTCCTCCTCAACCTCTGGCTCCTCCTCAAAGACTTCCTCCTCCAGCTGAGTGGAGATCTTTCGTAACTGTACCGCTTTGGGAGAAAGCTCTTTCATTCCTGGCACCTTCTCTGGTGGTGCTCCATTACTTTTCTCTTGTGGTGATTTCCTTTGAACTTTTTTTAGGGTAACACATTCAAATGAATCTTTTGGTGAAACTTCTTTGGGCAGCTTTTGGGTCCTTTCTGCCCTGGGCTTACTCTCCATAGTATCTTTTTCTATTTCTTGTGGTTTTTCAACCTTAGGTGAAGGAGTCTTTTTCAGTTCCACCATTTTCTTAAGTGTCTCTTCATGCTTTAAAGGTTTGTCTTCTTTGTCCTCTGGTTCTCTTGGCACGCGATCAACCTTTTTTAACTGTACTGGCTTTTCCACTTGAGGACTCTTTTCCATTTTCTTTACGGGTGCTGTCTTTGGAGGACTTGACTCTTGTTGAGGTTTTTTTTCAGCTTCTTTTGTCTCAGGCGCCTTCTCAGGATTCACAGCTTCTGTGTCAGCTTTAGGTGACTTTGAAAATGGATTCAATTTAACATCTTCCTTCCCTTGCTCCTGTGTTGGAATCCTTTTCACCTTTGTCAGTGGTTTGTCAGAATCCCGGACTTGTTCATCTTCAGGAACTTTGGTCACTGGTTTTAATTTGACTGCCTGTGGCTCTTCTTTAGCACTAGGAAGTCTATCAGCTTTCTTACGATCAACAGGTTCTTTAATGTCTTCATCTCTTGGTTGTCTCTTACCTCTCTTGAAAACCACAGATTCTTTGTCTTTGTCCTTCTCTGGCTCAACGGTCACAGCTTTAGAAGATTTTTGGAACAGTTTTAACTTCACAGTTTCTTGTTCTTTTTCATCTGATGGTAATCTGGACAGCTTCTTTCGGGCTAAACTTGGGTCTGTTGGTGCCTCTTCTTTCACCCCCTTGGGAGTTTGCTTCAAAGTCATTTTGTCCTCTTCTTTTTCATCTCTGGGAATGGTCTTCCGAGACCATTTGTCTTCAGTTGAGTCTTTTGGTTCATTTTCTTTAGGTGTCTTTACTTTAGCAGCTTCAGGTATCTTGCTGATTGCATCGGTCTTGCTTATTTTCTCTGCCTCATATCTTTCAGATATTGTTACTTCACCTTCATCACACACTCTCTCTTCAAAGTCATGGATTGTATGCTTTGTCATTTTTGGATGTTTCTTTAGTGGTGCTGGCAGATCTTCAAAGGGGACTGAAGGTACTTTCTTCAGTGATATAATATCTTGTTCTCCCTCCACGTCTTTGGATATCCAGGTTGTTTTCTTCAAAGTTGGCGTGACAAGTTTTTCTTTTTCCTCAATGTGAATTTTAGCTTTTTGTCGGAGAACTGCAGCAAAGGTTTCACATTGCACATAACAGCTCACTTAACAAGATAATAACATTGAAAACATCACACCAGACAACATTCAAACCCTGAGGTTTTACACATTGAACAATAAACACACAACAAACAAAGAAACAAACAAAATTCACAGAAAACAACAATGCCACGGTACACAATAGTACTAGATATTGAAAAGTTTGAGCTGGATATTTATTGTTAAGCAAGGAATAGGGAAATGGGATTATAAATTAAGAAGAAAACAAGTATTCATCATACCTTTCTTAGCTGGTCCTGGTGCCTGCTTGCCTTCACCTAGCAGGAAAATTATAGAAAAGTTTTTTTTTTAATTGTCCACTTATATGGGATTCAAGCCTCAATATATATGGGATATATGATATATGGGATACAAGCCTCAATGTATCATGTACGGTTAGGACATTGAGATATGATTGAGGAAACCAACGCAATCACGTTCTATAAGAGATTGATTCATTTCTCTTTGAATGGTGTTGGGCATTAGTCTTGAGGAACCAATCCTGGAATTTCAAGGGATATTCCTCCCATAACCAATCAAAGATCAGGACAATGAAAGTAATATTATCAAGTGAAGATATAAATGAGGGAATATATTACATGCTCACATTTTTGTCATTAATACATTTCAGGATGAGAACTTAGTTAAGACAAACAAAATGGCATGACATACAAAACCCCAGTATTGCTGAGAAGGAGATTAGAGGTGGCACCTACCTGATTTAAATAGTATAACAGGCACATACAATATTATATTAAGGACAGAAAAAAAACAGGAATGCTTTGTGAAATGAAGAGGTAACATTCTTGTTGAATGAAATTGTTAAGTGACTTGGAGAAACCCAAGCCAAATATACTAGCCTCAACCCTCTATGCCTAGAATAAGGTTGAAGAAAGCATGCTTGGTTTTATTTGGATGGTATGGTATTCAGAATATTAATAGGATATTAGTTTGTGATTTTATTTATTTTATTGGAACATTCTTAGCTGAATACCTGGCTTTATATTGTCTTGTTCTTGCTCTTGGATGACAGGCTTTGTCTCCTCTGTAGCCTTTTTCTCTCGAGGTGCTTCAAAATAGTGTTTCAGATTTAGATTTGCCCAAGAAGCATTCATTCACGAATGTATAGAAATAACTTTAAGAAAATAAATGACAAACATTTAACAGAAATGTACCTTCAAGAGGGCTGACTTTCTTTGCAAGTTGCTCAGTGGGCTTTGGAAATGTTTTCTTCTCCTTTACTGGTACTTCAAATAAAATGATACTATGATCATAATCAAGACACTGGATATTGGGGGTAAGCATTAAACCACCGAGAAGAAACATGTTTTCAACACACAAAGACACATAATAAATAATATGTAATATCCCAAATACATCACACAAACAAACATAACAGACAGGATAGCAAGGATTGGCCTTGTTATACCTTTTGGGGGAGCAACATAATCTTCACTTGAAAGAGACACCACTTCAGCAACAGCCTTCTTTTCTGGTTTAGACTCAGACTTAGGCTCAGGTTTAGACTCTGGCTTAGACACTTTCTTTAGAAGTGGCTCTGCTGGCTTTGGAGGCTCAGCAACAGCATTCTTCTCTGGTTTAGACTCAGGCTTAGACACTTTCTTTAGAAGTGGCTCTGCTGGCTTTGGAGGCTCAGCAACAGCCTTTTTCTCTGGCTTAGGCTCAGACTTAGGTTCAGGTTTAGACTCTGGCGAAGACAATTTCTTAAGAAGTGTCTCAGCAGGCTTTGAAGGTGACTCCTTCACCTCTTCAGCAATAGCTGTTTTCTCTGGCTTGGGCACTTTCTTTGCAAGAGGCTCAGCAGGCTTTGGAGCTGATTCCTTCTCCTTTGCTGGAACTTGAAATAAAATGATATGGTCATAATCAAGATACTACAGAGCATTGGACCACTAAGAAAGTATCAGAGAAAGATGTTATCAAATATAAACAGAGCACACACCACACAGAGAAAAACATAAAACATGCATAACATAGACACAAACATAACACACAAAATATAAAGATTTTTAAAAATTTGTATTTTAGGTTTTCTTGTTATACCTTTTTTGGGAACATCTTCTTCAAGAATAGCTATCTTCTCTGGCTTAGTCTCTGGCTCAGCCACTTTCTTTACAAGTGGCTTAGTAGGCTTAGGTGGTGATTCCAGCTCAGCAATAACCATTGTCTCTGGCTTAGGCACTTTGTTAGGAATTGGCTCAGCCGGCTTAAGAGGTGATTCTTTCACCTCCTCAGCATTCATTTTTTCTGGTTTAGACTCTGGCGAAGACACTCTCTTTACAAGTGGCTCTGCCGGCTTTGGAAGTGTTACTTTCACCTCTTCAGAAACAGCTGTTTTCTCTAGCTTAGGCACTTTCTTCACAAGCGGCTCAGTGGGCTGTGGGAGTGTTTCCTTCTTCTTTGCTGGTACTAGAAATAAAGTTATTTTATGATTAAAACCAAGACACTACAGATTGGGGTAAGCAGTAGAGCACCAAGAAAGTACCAAGGAAAGATGTGATCAAACAGAAAACATACAAAAACACACAAATAAGAAAATATCCCAAACACAAAAACACAAAACATACAGACAAACAACAGACCAAAAAGCATGATTTTAAGAGTGATGCAAGAGTGAAGATTTGTATTTCAAGGATTGCCCTGGTTATACCTTTTTGAGGAGAAACATCTTATTTAATTGACAGAGACACCTCTTCACCTATAGCCATCTTCTTTGTATTGGTCTCTGGCTTAGACTCTGGTTTGGCTACTTTCTTTGCAAGTGGCTCAACAGGCCCTGGGGGTGATTCTTCCACCACATCAGCAATAACTGTCTTCTCTGGCGTAGTCACTTTCTTTACAAGTGTCTCAGCAGGCTTTGGAGGTGATTCTTCCACCACATCAGCAATAACTGTCTTCTCTGGCGTAGTCACTTTCTTTACAAGTGTCTCAGCAGGCTTTGGAGGTGATTCTTCCACCACGTCAGCAATAACTGTCTTCTCTGGCGTAGTCACTTTCTTTACAAGTGTCTCAGCAGGCTTTGGAGGTGATTCTTCCACCACATCAGCAATAACTGTCTTCTCTGGCGTAGTCACTTTCTTTACAAGTGTCTCAGCAGGCTTTGGAGGTGATTCTTCCACCACGTCAGCAATAACTGTCTTCTCTGGCGTAGTCACTTTCTTTACAAGTGTCTCAGCAGGCTTTGGAGGTGATTCTTTCACCCTTACAGTAACAGCCTTCCTCTCTGGTGTAAGCTTTTGCCTAGCATCTATCTTAGACTCTGATTTAGCCTCTGGTTTAGGCTCTGGCTTAGCATCTAGTTTAGGCTTAGGCTCTGCCTTAACCTCTGCTTTAAGCTCTGGCTTAGGATCTGGCTTAGCATTTAGTTTAGGCTTAGGCTCTGGCTTTAACACTTGTGGCTCAGCGGGCTGTGGTACATTTTTCACCTCTACTTCAATAACATCATTATTTTCTGGCTTAACCTCTAGCCTAACCTCTGGCATAGGATCTGGTTTAACCTCTGGTTTAGGTTTAGGCTCTGTTTTAGCCTCTGGCTTAGGCTCTGGCTTAGACTCTGGCGTAGACACTTTCTTTACAAGTGTCTCAGCAGGCTTTTCAGCAATAACCCTCTTCTCTGGCTTAGACTCTAGCTTGATTTCAGGCTTAGTCTCTGGTTTAGCCACTTTCTTTGCAAATGGCTCAGATTCTTTCACCCCTTCAGCAACAACAGTCTTCTCTAGCTGAGCTAAGTGGTTCAACAGGCTGTGGAGGTGATTCCTTCTTCATTGCTGGTTCTTGAAAATAAATTATACCATGGTCAAGATCAATATACTACAGATTGGGGTAAGCAGTCGAGCACCAAGAAAATACCAAAAAAAGAAATGATCAAATGGAGAACACAAAGGATACACAAAAAATACACAGAAACAACACAGAATCACAAAACAGGCGCAAGAGTGGCGCAGGAGTTGTGTATTTTGAACACATAAAAGGATGTATTGATATGGGATGGCAAACACTGGAATGAAGAAAGTTGATGATCAATACTTGGCAAAAAAAAGTTTAATTTCAAACTAAGCATGAAATGGAATTGCTGGCTGATTTTGCTGACAGACAATTGCGATAATGATGAGATTAAAAATGTAACATTTACTTAGTATCCCTCTTGAAGGCGAGGCTTTTGAATATATATTGTCCTTCTTCTGTGAGACAAGAGTTTCCTTCTCAGCTAGAATATCTTTAACAGGTTTTCCTTTGTCATTGACCGGTTTCTTAGTTTGGATGTCCTAAACTATAAGAGGTATCTCTTCGAGGGGTTCTCTCTCATAGAAGGTATCTTGTCTGTGCCTTCCTTGGATTCAATTACTTTGGCAGGTTTTCCTTTTTCAAGTATCTGTTTCTTTGATTCAAAGTTCTCAACTCTAAGAGGTGGTCTCTTCAGTGGTTTCCTTTCTCTTAGTAAGTCTCTTGTCTAATGTTTGCTCCTTTTACTTTGGCAGATTTGCCTTCCTCAACTACTTGTTTCTTAGTTTGCTTGTCCTCAACTGTACGAGGTATCTCTTCAGTGGCTTCCTCTCCAGTAGTAAGAGTCTTCTCAAAGGTTTCCTCCGTGGATTGAATTACTTTGGAAGTTTTGTTTTCTCAACTACCTGTCTCTTTATTTTGAAGTCCTAAACTGTACGAGTTATCTCTTCAGTACAAACTAATCCCTGTCCTTTATCTTTGGGCAACGCAAGGTTTTTGGTAGAGAAACCTTCTGACAAAGGTGTTTTGTCCTTTCCTGTATCAACTTGAAGATTTGATATGTTTTGCCTTAATGATTCTACTCTGATAGAAGATTATACTGGTTCTGTGGATTCTACTGGTTGAGAAAAACTTTCTTGGCTAGATCTACTTTCAGAAGCATGTTTATCTGTTGGTTTGGGGAAAATATTATCTGTGGTTCTCTTTCTATTCTGTGAAACATCCATAACAGATGCCTCTTGATTCAAAGTGTATTCTTCATGTTCCTGGGTAGAAGCTTCTCTTGGAGAACTATTGTCTATCCTAACAGAGATCTCCTGTCTTCTGCCTGACTTATCCTTCTTCTCTGATACCCTGGTGGTAATTTCCTGTTTCTTGACCATGTCGGCTTTCTCTCTTTGCACTTTCTTATCTGTTTCTATTACCTTGCTTTCACCCTCAACTACCGACGGTCAATCAATAGACTTTTTCATAGATATTTCTTCACTTATACTAGCACTCCCTTGTTTCATGTCAGTAACTTCTTCATATTTTTTTATAAATCCTGTCCTGTTTTTTGTCAGATAATACTTTCAAAGATACAGTATCCTTCTGTATAGGTAACCTGTCCTTTGTATCATCTTTGTCAACTTTTTGGACAAAATGTTCTTCTATAGATTGAACTGCTTGATGGATAGGTACATATTCAATAGTAACCTCTTCTGTCTTTAACTCAATTACATCAACATAAATAGTTCCCTTAGTTTGATGCATGTCTCCTCTTCCTCTCTAAACACGATACTTGCAGGGTAAACACTTAGCAGTGTTTCTTTTACTTTTGTAGACAATTCAGGAGACTCCCTCTGAAGAGATCTATCCTGTTTGACTGGTAAATATGCATCTAGATCAGACCTAGTAAGAACCTTAGTAGCTCTATGTTTCCTTTTGGAAACCTTGCTAACAGAGTGTTCATGTTTCATATCTGACTTTTTATATTTTTGGTCAGATACTTTTTCTGGTACGGTATCTTCTGTCTTTACTGAAATCTCCTGTCGTGACATCAATGTAGTACTCTTGTCCAATATATCCCCTTTGTCTTTGTATGATACCTCTGCATTTGCATGCCACACTTCTTCATGCTGAAAGACTTCTTCTATTGGAGGAGCTCTCTCCATCGTGTAAGAAACCTCCCGCAACTTGTGAGTTTTCAAAGATCTCCTTTTCTCAGCCATCTGCAGACTGGAAGTCATTTGAAGTTCTAAAGATATTTTCAAGAGTTCCACACCAAATGGTGGTTGCAAGAGATTATTGACAAAACACTACATAAAGACAAACATTGCGTAAAAAAAAACACAGATTAAAAAGAGAGTGGTACTGGCGTACCATTATAAATATCTAAGTGAAGTAAGATTTTAGAATTTTGAACACATAAACATACAGAACACTTAGAATACCTGTTCCTTTTCTTTGTGGCATAACTTCTATTTCTGAAGTTGGAACTTTCTTTTCTTCTTCCATCTCCTTTTTAGGGTTAGTAACAGGTACCTTTTCAGTAGGTTTTTTCTCAGGTACTTTCTCAACAGGTACCTTTTCAGTAGGTTTTTTCTCAGGTACCTTCTCAACAGGTACCTTTTCAGTAGGTTTTTTCTCAGGTACCTTTTCAGTAGGTTTTTTCTCAGGTACCTTCTCAACAGGTACCATTTCAGTAGGTTTTTTCTCAGGTACCTTCTCAACAGGTACCATTTCAGTAACTTTTTTCTCAGGTACCTTCTCAACAGGTACCTTTTCAGTAGGTTTTTTCTCAGGTACCTTCTCAACAGGTACCTTTTCTGTAGGTATTTTCTCAGGTACCTTCTCAACAGGTACCTTTTCAGTAGGTTTTTTCTCAGGTACCTTCTCAACAGGTACCTTTTCTGTAGGTATTTTCTCAGGTACCTTCTCAGTAGGTATTTTCTCAGGTACCTTCTCAACAGGTACAGGTTTCTGTTTGGGCTCCATCACTTCAAGCGCACACAAACAACACACACACACAAAAGACATTGGCAACACAGAAGATTGACAGAAGTCTTCTCACATGAGATACGTCAAATTCGACAAAGAGATCGTCAACACTTTACATACTGTCAACATGGTCACAAACATTTCATGACCCATGTCTGAAACAGTCTTAACAACTTATGATAAACTATAAGTCTAATAGGATGTTATATTGTAACACAATGAAGTCAGCATCATGATGATAGTTTAAGTAAAGTGTTACCCTTGTGTATAGACTATCAAACAGAGAAAACTGAGCGGTGGAAGGCGGTAAACATAGGACAAAGAAGAGTTCAAGAAGACCCTTAAGACATCACAGTACACAGTATGTACAGTACATAAGTCAGTATATAAATCCCTACCTTTTTGCGGTGTATCCTCTTTTGGAGTCACAATAACTGATTCAGGCTTTCTGACAGCCTTTGGAGGTTCTGGTTTTCTTTCCTCCACGTGAACTTAAAAAAACATTTAAGTTTGTTAAAAACATGCATATACAGTACATGAAGATATTTAAGACAGAAGATTCAAACACAGACATTCCACAAATCACACTCTGTCGAGTGGTAAGACTGTATGAAAATTATTATGACGAGACAATATAAAGCATCTGGTGCAAAGACTTTTCAGTTGTGCACAAACATTTAAAAAGTCAAACAGTTCATATAACATTGTGATGTAGAAGTTAGAAAAAATACCGAACATAGATAAAAACAAGATAGAGATGTTCAAAGCTGGGGTTGATTAGAAGAAAGCCATTAAACATGAATGGAAGAAGCATTGACAACCTATAGTGAGTATACCTTGTTCTGGCACAGGTTGTATTTGAGGCTCTATGTCCTCTCTGTCCACTTTTAGAAGGATGGTAGCTGGTTGCTGCGGAGTTACCTCCTGCCTTTTTAGTGCTTCTGGCACTTCAAAAGAACATGCAAATGATCAGTAATATACTATGTGCTGTGATGAACGCACAGAAAACAGACATATTACTGACAAACAGAAAACATCAAATACAGATTCCAAATATGGATTCCATTATGCCAAAAACAAGACAAAGAGTGACAGATTACACATAAAATCGACTTGAAATATCGGATAAATAATTATGTATAGCAGAGATAAATATACATACATGAGACAAACATAAATGTGGTTGCAACACGTCCTCAATTGAGGAGACGCTAGTCTTAAACGTTGTAATGCCATAGTCAGAAAAAGACAGGTAAAGATGGACTGACAAACAGAAGAGTATAAAGAGCAGACATGTTTTTAAAAGACTCCGAATGCTGCCTTTCTTTTGAGAGATACTGATACCTTGCGGTGATGGGACCTTCATTGCAGCAGGAGTAGGCTCTGGCTCCTTTGGAGCACGAGTAGAGGCGGTCTCTGGCTCCTTTGGAGCACGAGTAGAGGCGGTCTCTGGCTCCTTTGGAGCACGAGTAGAGGCGGTCTCTGGCTTTGTAATTGCTGTCGGCTTTCCTGGTTCTGGCTTTGAAGTCTCTGGTTTCTTAACCTCCTCAGGAACTTAAAGTAACATGCACTTTGATTTAGAGTTCACTAACCAAGGTAATACTTACATTTTACATACACATATGACACAAAATAAAGATTTGCTTCTATGTTAGAAGCTATTTAAACATATTAGATACAGAAACACGTACGATTCCACAAACAAAGGAGAGGTGCATTAGAGAGGAGAATAAATCTTCCACACAAAACATTATATAAATACCTTTGGTTGGTGGACTCTCTGGTTTCCTTATAGGCGCACGCTTCGTTTCAGGTTCAACCTTAGTCGCAGGTGAAACTTCAGGCTCTGGTTTTGGTTCAGCAACATGGGGTGCAGCTTGAGGCACATCTTCAGGTAATACAGACATCAACATTAAAAACAATATAAGCTATGGGCTATCAAGAAAAAGCGGGTGCAAGACTGAAAGCCATAAAATGGTGTGCCAAGAGTAAGATTGAGACAACTTCTCTAAACGCAATTCAAAAAGTGACAAACATGAACAAACTTAGTCACACAGGCTTATTCACACAATCCCTTGGGATAATAATATGCAATGTTAGAAAGCACTGCATAGAAGAGTTAGAAACTGTGTAGAAA